>NC_056743.1:1724003822-1724143468 GCF_019279795.1 Protopterus annectens | reverse complement strand
ATAGCAGACTGCCTTTTTGCTTACAAAGAAAAGTGTCTTTTCAGCTGTGTTATTATTTGTCAAGTTGCACCTTTCGTTACTGTCCTGAGTAAATATGCTATTGTCAAAAGGTGTGCCAAACTGCACCTTTGTCTCCACATCCACAGGTATATGCCTTTTTGTTAGGAATGTTAGATGTTATACCTGTAGTGATTTCATATCTCCAAGAAATAATTATGCAGTTGTGTTTCATACTTCTTCCTGCATACTGTATCTGTTATCAGACACTATGCATATGTTTTAAGTTTTGTTGGCCTAGGTAGCCTCACTATCCATGGCATATTTTCATTGGATACCTGATGTGATATTTCCACTGACTAGTACCATTTTGTGCACTTTTGATATTACTGCTGATAACCTTACAGATAACTAAGTGATAAACACATTATTTTGCCTACTCATTGTAACACACATTTTATACCATAAAAATACTATCAAAGTGTTTTTCTTTGCGTCTACTTTTTACTCAAACAGTCTCTAGAAACACTGCCTCTGAGATTGCACCACTTCACTTATGAGGGAAATGTATTTCTTCCTGTTATACTGTATCATGGTGCTAAAGCTGCAGTGGTACAGCAGTTGCGTTGTTGCCTTACAGCAAGAGGTTCTCCCGTTCGATTCTCAGCTAGTGTGCGGGGAGTGCCTTCTGTGTGGAGTCTGCATGTCCTCCCCGCGGTCAAGTGGCCTCTGAAAGACATGCGTGAATGGGTGTGCCTTCGCTGAAGGTTGGGCATCGGGCTGGCAACTCAGCACCATAAAAATTTACTGCCAATCATTAGCGGACCGGAGTTCCGCTGTGGCGACCCCTTACCGGGAAAAGCCGAAAAGACAAACAAACAAACAATACTGTATTATGGTGCTCTCAGAGGTAAAGCACTTCTAGATTGGGATGTGGGGGCACAGCTTCCATACTGGGGGTACAAGGGGTATCCTCTGTAAAATCATTTACAATAGTGCTGTGTTTAGTTTAATGTGTAGTGATGGTCTAGCGGTTGACATTCATATCATGTGTGATGTTCCGCATTTAATACATTAAAGTTTGATATAGCAAGGTTGACCACAGTTTAGCAATGCACTCTAAAGAAATCACTCTACTGCTTGCAGAGAGTGTTGTTAAAGTGTTTCCTGGGAAAGGAGATAGGCATCCCTTCAGCATAAAACTACAGAACTGAGGTCTGAGAGAAACAGATTAAATAAAGGTAATGATATAGTAGGAAAACATGAAGTGTAGGAAATAGTGTGGGGAGAAGGACATCTGCCTAAGAAGACGTTACATAAATCGATGTCAGTCCTTGAGTTGCAAGCCACAATTTTAGATCCACTCTGGCCCAGTTTTATGGAACCGAATAATGCAGAGAACTCAGGGAACAATATGAAGACAGAATGTTCAGGGACATTAATATGTGTGATGTAAAAAGTAAAGGTAGGATTTCTGGACTGGGACGTAATTAATGAAGAAGAATGGTATATTGTGAAATGAAGTTAGAGTTACTGAGGAAACTAAACGTATATGTACTGAGATGAGATTGTAAAATAAATGTTAGAGAAAGGGGGCAAATACACGAAATATAATGTGATGGACAAATTAGGGGGTGGAAGAGGTAGAAGAGGTTAGAGGATAAAGGAAAAGAGGATTACTGAGTGCAGTACACTGGAATGGATTGTAGGAAAGGAGACAAGTGAGAGAGATTGGTGAGTAGTAGACAGATGTAGCAAAAAGAAATTTCTATCAATAGAGAATAAAGATGGCTATCCTCTCAGTCAAGTACTGTTTGAATGTCACATAAAAGAAATGACATAAAGTATTAAAACAAATAATAATGGTGATATCTGAATAAGGCCACAAACCACAAAAAGAACAGCACCAACTAAAACGAAAAACACAACCACTGTGGGTAAAGGAAAACTGAATTTATTACTGTCACAGATTTAGCGCTTCCGTCCACTCAATGTCTGGACTTCTTCAAAATAAAAACACAGCACATGCCCAAACACTAAAAAGAGCTCAAAACACACACCCGGTATTCCCTATTAATGATTAAAGCAATATGCATTCAACTAAAACAATTATGCAACTCACAAGATAGTAAAAACAATGATGGTTAATACTGAAAAACAATGCATCCAAATGAAAAACATGAACACTAATTAATAATGACATGTCAACTATAATGCTAGTATAGATTTCAACTTTAAATAACTTGAGATAGAAATGACATCATTTAGTCCTGGATGTCGCCCAGCATTCAATCTAAGTTACCACTTTAACTTAAGGAATTCTAAAATGGTGTCATTGGGACCCCTCTAGGGTCCTGGGCCAAATCTTCTATGACAAATTTGAAGGAATGTATAGGATACATTTTGATATGTCTGAAAAGGGCATTTCGTTCGTCCTTCTTCTTGATGTCATAACTATGTTGATTAACATGATATCTGAAGTGCCTGATGGTCTTACCTATATAAAAACAGGTACAGTCATTACAGACTGTGGCATATACCACCCCCTTACTGTCACAATTGAATTTCTTTTGTAACTTAATCATTCCATGTCCTTGTGTGAAAACTTCTGTACCCTCCAACATCACTTTACATTGGGTGCAATGTCCATATTTACTCATTTTACCTTTGTTGGAACTCCCCAAACTCCTTTCAATCATAGTTTTTAAACAAGCCTCTTTCTTGTAAACTATGTTTGGCCTTTCACCTAATTTACTGGCAACCTCCGGGTCATGTTTGAAAATAGACCAAAATTTTTCAATGACAAATTTAATTTCCTTGAAATGTCCATTGTAAGGCAAAACCAAAGATTTGTTGTAATCAACATTACCTTTGTCATGTACATCCCGACTAACTGTAGGTGTACTAGTGAAACCCAAAAGGGGCTTGTAAAACCCACCCTGTATCTTTCTCTTCACTTCATCAAATATTTCATTTAAGAAATCTTGGGGGGTAACCTCTTCTGTAGAACATGTCAAATAATTTAGTGCATTCAACCAAAAACTGGACATTTTCACTCACCATCCTGGCAAGTCTCACACATTGCCCCTTAACAATGGATTTTTTCTGATGAGTGAGATGCCAGCTCTGGAAATGCAAATAAGAGTTGGAATGAGAGGGTTTCCTATACAAGTTGGACGCAAATTTCTTGTCAACCCCATTTTTAATCAAGGTTATATCTAAGAAGTTGACTTGCTCTAGATCCACAGTCATGGTGAACTCCAAGAAATCAGTGGAGGAGTTGAGAAATTAGAGAAATGTATCCAACCTGTCAACTGAATCCACCCAAAAAATTATGATGTCATCTATAAAGCGTCTATACAGACACAGGTTGGGAGGGTGACCTAATGGTTAAGGTGTTTGCCTTATAAACACAAGATACAGGGTTTCAATCTCACAGGGGATAATTGGCTAGGCTTAAAATGGCTCACAAGGGCAGTTAGCCTAGTACTAATCTATCTATCTATCTATGAACCAACAATCCTTGAATTCTGATGTGAATAACACATTGGTTTCCCAAAAAGCCATGACAACGTTGGCTAAAGTTGGTGCACGTGCAGCACCCATGGCAACATGATTGATCTGTCTAAATAATTGCCATTCAAAACTGACGAATTTGTTCTTCAGGACAATTTCCATGAGTGAACTCAAAGTGACACTTTTATCATTCCCTATCTCAGTGTGTATAGCCAAATATTCATAAAAACAATCTATCCCTCTTTCATGTGGGATAGTAGTGTACAAGTTCTTGACATCAATGGACACAAACACTAAATCATTATTATACAATCCATCTGTCACCCCATTCAAAAAGTCCCAAGAGTTCTTCAATAATGGAGAATAATCAATAAAGATGTTCCTTAATGCTTGGTCGATGTACCTGGCTATAAAAAATGTCTTTGATCCCTTAGCATCAATAATGGGTCTCAAGGGAGGTTCAACCAAAATTTATGAATCTTTGGGAGACCAAAAATCATGGGAGTCCTAGGATGTTGCACTTTCATATACTCTAAGTCACTTACGGTGATTTGGCCAAATAATGAATAATGCAGAGAACTCTGGGAACAATATGAAGGCAGAATGTTCAGGGACACTAATATATGTGATGAAAAAAGTAAAGGTAGGATTTCTGGACTGGGAGGTAATTAAGGAAGAAGAATGGAATATTGTGAAATGAAGTTAGAGTTACTGAGGAAACTAAACGTATATGTACTGAGATGAGATTGTAAAATAAATGTTAGAGAAAGGGGGCAAATACACGAAATATAATGTGATGGACAAATTAGGGGGTGGAAGAGGTAGAAGAGGTTAGAGGATAAAGGAAAAGAGGATTACTGAGTGCAGTACACTGGAATGGATTGTAGGAAAGGAGACAAGTGAAAGAGATTGGTGAGTAGTAGACAGATGTAGCAAAAAGAAATTTCTATCAATAGAGAATAAAGATGGC
Organism: Protopterus annectens; assembly: GCF_019279795.1. Lineage (NCBI taxonomy): Eukaryota > Metazoa > Chordata > Ceratodontiformes > Protopteridae > Protopterus > Protopterus annectens. The sequence continues at coordinate 1,724,138,985 of NC_056743.1, read as the reverse complement.
TATCCTCTCAGTCAAGTACTGTTTGAATGTCACATAAAAGAAATGACATAAAGTATTAAAGCAAATAATAATGGTGATATCTGAATAAGGAATGGTGATGTTAGAACTAATGTATTGTTTATTTATACTGATGATATGACAGTTATGGTAAGAGAGAGAAGGGATTTAAATGTGTGATGATAGACTTACATGAAAAAGATGAGAGAGTTGTGTTAAAGCTGAATATAGATGATTCAATGAATTTGAAAAAAATATTATTACAGGAATTAAAGATTATGTGCAAATTCTTTTGCCTCTTCTTTTTGCTGTAATTATACTGTCATGAAAAGTAGGCTTCTTGATTCTAATATATGAAGTTTTTACTTTAGTTGTATCAGTGGAGATATATTTATTAAGTTTACAAACTTGAAGCTGTAGACTTGCTTCCTGATTCTACGTCATTTGGCAGCACTGTCTGATGATGTCATAATGGGGCAACCAGTGTGTAGTTCAATATCTTAAGGTATTGATTTGAAGGGTGTCTTACTATGGCAGACTCAGGTTTTTAGGGTCTTTAGCATTTTGTATTATTGAATACTGTTACCTATTCTGAGCATAGCCCACACTTACCTGAGGACTTTGTTGGACAGCTGAGTCCAGCAGCTCCACCTATATGCTATACTTGGTATTATTTACAGTGAGCAGGTCTGACATACAGGTGACGCCACATGTCCCTGATTTTGTAATGTAGAAACTCCACCTCTAAGGTGGCATAGTTAGCCATTATACCCACAATTGCCCAGTCCAAGAAGGGGGATGGCTTGCGGAACCACTACTCCACCAGGAAATTATTTTTTTTTTTTGAAAGCAGAACAGGGCAAGCCATCCCTACACAAGTTAGGGGGATAGATTTTCTACAGCTACCACGTATGTGCATGGTCCTAGGCTCTTCCCCACTGACTCCCAAAGCCTGCAATACAGCTCCACTTGTATATAGAATTTGATATTGCAGGTAGTCGGTGTCCTAACAGGTACTTCCTGCAGTACCTAGTCCCACATAAAGGGGGAGCTTCCACATTACTGAAAAGCTCATTCAGTTAAATGAACACCTCTACGTTATAACACTACTCTATTCGCTGTGCAACAGACATAAGCATGCTTTAGTGGAAGCTATGATTGTAGCGATTCACATACCTCTAGTTTCCTTCCTAAAAGTGATCATTCCATGGCAGACAACTTTTTATTACAGTGTTATATCTGTCGGTACACTGTACGCTAAGCATTATACACCTTACTAGCAGTCTTATTCTAATGCATTTCTCTTTTAATTTTGCTTGAATATGAATACATTTAGTTATTTATTGATTTATAGTTTATTTGCCTGACTGTGTTACATTCTGTGTCACATTAAATGTTGAAATCTGCTGCATACTACATAAGCTAAGCCTATCCACTGGAAGCTGTTTACCCACTTATTCCATCATCAAAACAAGACCACATTACTCAGAATCAGGAAGGACATGCCAACTTCACAGTACACAGAAAATACAAACATAATATTATTAAACTTATATAGTTCCAATGAAGAATGTAAAGTAAAACCTACATAAGTTAGAATCGGAAAATCCACTAAATAATGATTGTATGACTACTGCAAAAGAAACAGCTAAAAAAATACCGCTGTACATGATGTGTAAGATGTTGAAGAAAAAATGCTTATGTTGGGGTAAGGGTGGGAAGAAACCAGGGTAAAGAAAGAAAACAGGTTACAAAACTGAAACAAAATAAGTTCTGGAAATGGCATTGAATATCTTTAAAATGGGAATGGTTTAGATTTTTTCTGCTAGGAACTGCAAAATTGTATAACTGGCATTCACCTGATACCAGACTGCTTTGAAAAAGTTTTTTTTTAAATTAGTTTTGGAATAATTATAGTGGGCACTCATTTAAATCAAATAAATTGAGGGTTTTGATAAGAAAAGGAGAGGATGACCTCTGTCTAGTATGGCTTTTTTGACATCTTTAGCAGTTGAATTAAAGTCAAAACTAATGCTTGGGAAAGGCTAGTATTGTGGAAATATAAAGGAATATGGGAAAAAGGAGAGAAAAGTAAAGATAGAGAACTGTATGAAGAAGATGAGAATTCACAACAAAGATAAAGAAATGGAAAAAGGGCAGGGCTGCTAATATATATCTCTTAAAAATGAAATCCCATGTAAAAGAAAATGAAATTCAAAATGTATTCTAAGTATAAGTTTTAGTACTTACCATGATTTCAACATAATTGTTTTCACATCAGTATATGTAAGTATCTTTCCATCTATATGCAAAATTAAAACTAATTCTATTTACAAAACTCTCAGTAAAGCAAAACAACAGTATGATAATTTTAAAATATGAGGAAAAATACATTGGAAGCAAATAAATCCTCTGGACTAAAATGTGAAGCTCCATTTAACAAAAAAATCCAGTGTTTTCCAATACTCAGGTATTCCAAATTTGTGAATTTCTGATATTATTTCTGGATAACTCAAAAATCTGTAACCCTGAATGATCAAAAATGAATAGAAAATTAGGGTATTACTTGGGGGTAGACACTGTAGCATTTTGGGGAATTGAATGCTGTATGTGATGTAAACATTGTAAGAGAAATACTATAATCATAAGTATTTTGGTTTTAAAACATTACCAGTGCTACTGTATGATATAAATATTTTCCAGTTTATATTAAACTTCTATGTCAAGTCAGATAATTATATGCATTAGCTAGGGGAGAAATTCCTTCATGTTGGTTAATGGATAATTATGAGACAAATTATGTGATTTATTGTTGTATAAGATTGTCTAAAATAGCTTCCCACTAATCTCCTAAGTACCCCTATTCCCAAAATACTGAGCAGTAGCTATTTCATAACTTTGAGATGGAAATTACCCATCCAAGACCAGGTTTAATTCCTTAAGAAGTACTCAAGTTTAAGTTGTCACATTAAGCAGTCTTCTATATAAATAAAACTACGAGAAAACGTGCCTCATCCTAATTAGACCTTGCATTACGTAGCAGGCTACCACCTGAGTTAATGGGCTTAGAATCTCTTACTGAGTTCAGAAAGGCATTTGCCAGGATTCATTAAACTCAGTGTAGGCTCCGTGTAGAGCCTACATGGAGTATATCCATGTACACAATGGTGGGCAGTGTGTGTGGCAGCATGTAATGCATATTAATGAGGTGCAGCACTCCTAAGGTAGATTTTGCAGCTAAAAACAGTATTGTGAGGCCTCTAAACCTTGCAAACCAGCACATAGATATTGAATCCATGTAAAGGAGAGCACATACGGTCTGCGGATTTCTGCAAAATGCTGCATTGATCACCAGGGTCATACAAATCAGTGGAAGAAGTCTGGACAAAGCCTGGACAAAGCCTGACAAAATGGGGGTAATGCCCAAAAATATGGGCACATTTTATATATTGCTCCAGGTTTGTTTTAACATGCATTTTCCAAAGGATTTGAAGTCAGAAACTTAAATGTATGTCATTATTTAGTAACTTTAATCCAAAGATCATCTCAGTGATTTGCCAAAAAAAATCACAAATATTATGAGGAACAGACCAAAAATATGATGCAAAAATCTGGACAGTTGAAAAGCATACAAAGAAGTAGTCAACATGGCATATCTCTCAGCCTCTTAGAGCAAGAAATCTGGAGAAAGCCATCAATAATGGGGGGGGGGGGGTGAAAGGGATAGAAATAGGGACACTTTTTAAATATTGCTCTTACAAGCTTAAAAAAAAAACAGATAGAAGGACAGGCGTGCATATTATGTTAAACACTTAAAAATTGTTGAATAACCACCTATGTTAAAATACAATGTATAACAAATTCACCTATCTAGGGCCTTTAACTTCAAAAAACAAGTAATTGAAATGGAATCATTCAGGCCTGGCCATTGAGTAGCATTCGTTCTTGATTACCATAAAGCTTCATTCATTTCCAAATATAATGGCCATGGTCCACCCCTTGGATTCACTTCCATAGGTTCTATAACAGTAAATTTAAAACCATGATCCGGCCATTCATTACAATGCCTTGCCAAAGCATTTATATCCTTTTTTAGTTTAATGTCCCTCAAGTGCTCATAAATACGGGTCTTTAATTTTCTTTCCCTTTTTCCAATATAAAAACGGGTGCATTTGCAACAAAAAGCACAATAAACAACTCTTTCAGTGTTACAAAAACATTTTTTCTTTAAGGTAACTCTAATGCCATTAATGTTAAATTTCATGCCTTCCATTATATATTGGCAATACTTGCAAGATCCGCATTTTCTCATACCCCCAATACTATAAACTTTGGTGTTGTTTTCAAGTATGTTTTTGAGGGATTGGTCTTTTCTGTAGACTGCAATAGGTCTTTCTCCTATACATTTGTCTGATTTCATTACATGAGGAATTATGGCAGTTAAGAACAAATGCTACTTAATGGCCAGGCCTGAATGATTCCATTTCAATTACTTGTTTTTTGAAGTTAAAGGCCCTAGAAAAGGGGATTTGTTATACATTGTATTTTAACATAGGTAGTTATTCAACAATTTATTAAGTGTTTAACATAATATGTTCATGTATTTATTTATTAATTTATTATAAATACATTAATACTCATTTATTTATTATGTTTTTAAAAAATCTTTTATGATACCAACACATATGTATATTGCTGGTAATGAATATTAATTATCTGCATTCTGATCCTCTTAAATGAATTTTATGTGTGTATATAAGTTATATATACTCATACATACTTTACACTTTTACTTATACAGATACTTAGTCATTCATATATTCATGAAGTTTTGTGAATAGGTTACATCAGCATGCGCGTATGTGTATGCACTTGTAAAATCTAATACAAGTACATTAGTTATATACTTTTTAAATTCATGATAACTGACTGTATTGCATAAACAGTATGCACACATACATGTTTTAATATTTAATATTTGTATTTTTTGGTCGTGGTAGAACTGCATATTTTATTGCATATTTTATTGTGTTACACCTTTAATTATTACACCTTACACTAATGGATTAATTAGTAGAAACAAAAAATGATTAGTGTTTTGGTTTGAAATTTAATTAAGGATGGTATAAATGTTTTCAGTTGTTGGGCATGCTCTGTTCTTGAAAAAGTCTCCTACACAGGAGATGAAAGCGTTTGGATTTGGTCTATTTGGATTAGTATTAGTCATTTATTTATTTATTTTTCCTCTGTGTATGTTGTTAATAAAGTGCTTTGCATTATACTATATGCCTAGTGGATCGTTTTTTCACCACTGAAGCCATTCTGGTTTATTAATATCTGAATAATACCACAACTAATCCCATGCCTCTGACAGAACATATTTAATGTGGAATGATAACAGATGGGCCTGCAACATACACTAGACAACTAATATGAGACATCCATGATCTATGAGGGTAACCTCACACAATGTTTCTGGTACTGTAATATCTGCAGGAGGTGTTAGGAGGGACATTGCTCTACCTGTATGTGACAGGGGTCTATATTATAACATCAAAGTTCTCTAACATCAAATGTTATAATATTGAACCCGTAATGTCGAACGCTGAAAACAGCGAAGGTACAGGACATTGAATTATTTCCCAGGGAAAGAATTTGGTGGGCTGTTGCTGTGGCTTTGTTGTTTTCAGTGTTTGATATGTTGGAGCGTTACGGGTCGGGTGCAGGTAAGTGTGCGATTATGTGTAGGTTAGGGGGGTGGGTTAGGTGAGTTAGGATTAGGGCACGGGTCAGCTAAGTGTGTGATTGTGTGTAGGTTAGGGTTAGGGGGCGAGTTAGGTGAGTTAGGGTTAGGGCGCGGGTGAGTGTGCGATAGTGACAGACCTTAGGGTTAGGGTTGGGTTAAGGTAAGTGGATAGCTAGTACTGTATGTAAAGTTTAGTTTAGGTGTAGGATTTTAAGTGTATGTGTGTGGATGGCTGTTTTTTGTGTGTGTATGTGCTGTGTGTATGTTTCTCGGAATAGCGAATTTTTTCCCTGGGAAAAAATTCCCTATTCTGACTGTTCGATGTTTTCACACTTCGGTGTTTAGGGTTCAATATAATAACATTCGATGTTAGAGAACTTCAATGTTATGATATAGACCCATGTGACAGTATGGGCACTAGAGGCTCAATGCCTTGTGTGCATGGCATATATTAATGGCACAATTCACACTGTCAAATTGATATATGTGCCTTTAATGCTATCAAACAATGATGTATGCAGTGTATACATAAGATGAACAGGTAGCACACATGCATCTGGTGTAACAAGTTGATTAGTATTCTGCACTATCAGACAGTATGTATATTCCACAGAAAGAATACCTAGGTAAAGACAATAAGCTGTGTGATAGCGCACTGTGACTAAGGTGGTACACATCAGTTACACATCACTGGAGCATGTGTAAGGAGGTACATAGAGAAGGGTGCATTGTACTCAGTTATTTGCGTGATGAATGCTGGGAACCATGACATTATTATGACCTCTGATGTGCATGTCCTTCACATAGCCAGTACTCATGTTACAGTCAATGGAGGAGTCAGCACATTGACCACATGCTGGTCATACCTCACAACCTCTTCATTCAAGAAATCAGGACAAAGTCTAAAATAATGGGTGGACAAAGACCCAAAAATATTCACAGATTTTAAATATTGATCTTCCAAACTTAGAAAGTTGCTATAGTAACATGGTTTGTGTTCACATACATTTTCTGAAGGCTATGAAGTCTGAAGCTCAAATTTATGTCACTATTTAGTCACTTCAATTCTCTGCAACTTACTACAAAATCACACATTTTAATTGGTACAGACTAAAAGTATGAGGCACAAATATGGCCATTCTGCAAAAATCTAGACAGTTGAGAGGTCTGATGCTGGTAGATGTACCACTTACCCTCTACCCCAGGAAACGGCGCACATACCTATTTATATGATTATAGGGTGTGATGTCCACATTTTACTTGGGTGTGGTGTCTGTTTCCTAATGGAACATATTCCTCCATGTGTCTCATCAATGCAGGTGTTATCATGGCTGTGGCAGCAGTCTCTGGTATGTGTAAATACTGTGTGCATTATACTAATATCACAGTTGTAGTCAATGATTACCCACAGGCTGTAGTCCTTCAGGCAGCTGTTTGGACACAACATGTGTATCTCATCTGTGATGTCCACTACGTACCTCTGGGGCATGCAAAGGGTCTAGCAGACACCCCTGATACCCTGAACTGATCACTGGACCTGAGATGTATGTCACATCACACATTTCCACAAAAAGCACTCTGAAGGTCCCTCCAAAAAATGAGCATTATACACTTTGGGAAGAAAGCTTTAATGTGACAACCACAGCACTTCAGTTTATTTGGGCACTTATCTCCATGTTTTTTGGTTATACATCACACATTTCAACATAATGCGATGCCGCATATGTCATACACTGGTCTAACCATTTGCTGATACAGCTGTTTCTGGCCACATGTGACAGTGTTGATTAAATGCCACAGTGTGAATTTTTGTCAAAAACCTGTTCAAGCTCCACAAGATGATACTGTTGTCATCACGCATGTCCTTGATGACCTCGTTGAGGACATCTATCAGATGTAGGGGACCTGATGGTGCAATAACAACTCACACAGGTCTGTTGCATACACCTGGAACATTATTAGTATACATATAGAAGAGGTCCATGATTACATGTTGGTATATCTCACAGTCAGGGAGAGTCAGGATGTCTCTCTACATGCATGCATCAGGTGCTGTCCTCCCTACACAGGTGGATATATGTTGATGCGCACCCTTGTAGAAGAACATAAGCTGTGTGGAGGGTGTATTAAGCTGTGTATTCCACCTTATCAGGAAGGTTTATGCGCTTGGTCATGCCACAGGTGATCTGTGATGTTGTCACATCACACTGATTCCATGTGATAGACTAGGAGTAAGCTAAGACAGTGCATACTGCCTATTGTGATTTGCCCTAGGGTTTTGACACAATCACACATGCAGGTGTTATGGACAAAACCCCCAAGCTGGGGATTAAGCCTTACGTCAGTTGATGGGTAAACAACTGGCTCACTTTCAGAACATATCATGTGACAGCTGGTGAATCAACATGTATGAGTACAGCTGTCACCATTTACAACCCCACGGGGATCTGTTCCTGGCCATTCACTTTTTGAACTGTATTTATCAACATTCCAGGTTAAAGAAGATGGCCTCTGGCTTGCCAAGTTTGCTGATTCTTGCATGTTTTGTGCAATCACTGAGTCCATCAATGGTGATAACATAATACAGGAGGTGTTAACCCACACAAATGAGTGGTGACAAAGGCACAAGCTCTACAAATAAATGCAGAAATATGTGTTTGTACTGCTGTCTGTATGAAAAGTGGAGTTCCATGTTAATCACAGCATTGACAAAAGTCCTCATATACAGAGACCTGGTGATACAAGCAATGGGCACACATTTAGATAGCAATCTGAACTTTGAGCACCAAGTGTCCAAACTGCTAATGAAAGCATCTGTTGTGCACATCATAAATCATGTCACCATATTGACATCTTAGGATTCTATGATAGCACTATAGTCAAACTGCTTTAAAGCACTATAATGCTCTTTTGTATATATACTTCATCAGACACATGTAGGGGCTGGGGAGAACACTGGGCTTTCTCAGTAAAATAATACAGGGCCTACACACTATGTCATGATGAAAGTGAATAGATCAAAACCAAGCAAAAAACGAAAGCGACGACAATTGCAGGTAGAAGAAGATCCTCCAAATTTATTAACACACAGAATCACGAAATAATCCACAGAATGAACGCCTTCACAGTTACAGCGTTTTCGTCCAAATGGACTTCATCAGATAAAATCACCTTTTACTTAATGATATTTATATATAGAACCATTAAAACTTGCACCAATCATTAGTCTGTTCTCATTTAAAACTTACAAATCAACCTACAAGCTACTAAATAAATAATTAAATTAAATTAAGTAATTAATTAAAGTAAGAAATATATATATTTATTTATTTATTTAAAGTTTATTTATTTAAAACTAAGAATCAATTTTCATGGAAACAGGAAGTGATGAACTAATTATTTATTTAGTAGCTTGTAGGTTGATTTGTAAGTTTTAAATGAGAACAGACTAATGATTGGTGCAAGTTTTAATGGTTCTATATATAAATATCATTAAGTAAAAGGTGATTTTATCTGATAATCCATTTGAAAACAACTGTAACTGTGAAGGCGTTCATTCTGTGGATTATTTCGTGATTCTGTGTGTTAATAAATTTGGAGGATCTTCTTCTACCTGCAATTGTCGTCGCTTTCGTTTTTTGCTTGGTTTAGTGGTATTTGGAGGTTGGAGCAGTTTTTCTACAGTTTTCTTGGTGAATAGATCAAAAGCCATGTCACTGTAAACTTTATTGTATAAGATGACATGACCTCTGTCTGGACCCCAGGCCAGTCTCTGACCCTGCTCTGGTGGGAGTACTGCATATACAAAAATGTAATATAGCTGATGACATTAGCAGTGTCTGTTGAAGACAAATAGCAGTGTCCTACATACTGGTGTAAAATGCTCTATGTAATGTCAAACAACAGCTCTCTCTCACACACGCACTCCCCCAAGTTGGCTGCAGTGAGAATAAAACCCCTACCAGCTAAGCACATTGACTACAGACCACAGGACATAATGTACATGGCACTGCTCAAGGCTGAGTTGGAATGTGTCAAACATCACTTTATAGCTGATGACATCAGCAGTGTCTCAGGAGGAGAATATGCTAATAACAAAAAGTCAGTCTGTCATGTCAGACACCAGCCTACACCCCCCCCCAAACCCCTTCCTGTCTAAGTGCACTGACTACAGACCACAGGACTTAACACACATGCCACGGCACAAGTATGACTCGGAGTGTGTCAAACAACACTTCATAGCTAATGACATCACCAGTGTCTGGGGAGGAGAATATGGTAGTAACAAAAAGGTACTCTGTAACAACAGACACCAGCTCACACCCCCACCCCAAGTTGGCTACACTGAGAATAGTACCCCTTCCTATCTAAGTGCAGTGACTACAGACAACAGTACTTAACACACACTGCATGGCACAAGTATGACTTGGAGTGTGTCAAACACACTTTATAGCTAATAACATCAGCAGTGTCTGGGGAGGAGAATATGGTAATAACAAAAAGGCACTCTGTAACATCAGTCACCAGTTCAAACAATCCACCCCCACCAAAGTTGGATACAGTCAGAATAGAACCCTACCTATCTAAATGAACAGACTACAGGACTTAACCTATGCACCATTGCTCAAGTCTGATCTGCATATGACTGCAGGTGAACCTAGAGTAGAATACATCAGCAGGCCATGTGGAAGACAAGAGATTGGGAGGCCTGCATGAAATGGATGTGTAGGCATGTGTAAGTGTCAAAATACTGGCCATCCATGCCATTGGAGAAGTAACAGTAGGGGGCACACTTATGTTATTTTGTCTAGACACACACCAAGTTGGCTACAATGAGAACAGAGCCCCTACCCATTTAAGGAACGGTGACTATAGAACACAGGACTTAAGGCACATGCCATGGCACAAATCTAATCAATACATGACTACAGGTGAACTTATAGTACATGACATCAGCAGGCCATGTGGGAGACAACAGGTTGTGAGGCCTGCATAGGCACATAGCTTTATAGGTTCATATAAGGATAATAGCCTATTAGCACTAAGGTCTGTAGAAAACAAGCTGTATAAAAACAAAAGCACCCTTACTGAGCATAGTTGGATGGTTGTTTAGACAATGAACAGGGTCATTGAGGAGTACTACTTCACACACAGACAGGCCTAGTTGGTGCTGCTTACAAAATTGCTCTGCTAACAGTGACCATCTACATATCCTTAACAAGAGCAGTTGTGTTTTTACACAGCTAGGTGTCTATGGCCTTGTGTATAGTGATAACTATGTACTCCTACAACTTACCAATACCATATGTGAGAATTGCACTTATGCAATGAATCTAGAATAAATGCTCTCTCTCTCACTCGGGTAACAATGAACCAGATATCAAACAGGTTGTCAGCACATACACTTCACCTCTTCAACAAACAAAATGCACAACCCATAAACCCACATATGGCGAGGGACTCATTAGATGATTACCAAAAAAGCAGAGGCCTCACAAATGCAAACCTTCTGCACACATTACAGTCCCAACAGAATCCACTACACATAAAAACAAACTTATCAGTGTCTCACTCATTAAACCTTTAAGGTAAAACACCTCAAAACCAATGTCTTGGTCATAGGCAAATCTATCGAGACACACAAATGTCCCCCCCTCACCAGGTTATACAAGTTGAAAGCCATGGTCAGCTGCCTATCAGGTGCCAGGGTCCGCAAAGTCATGCATGCACTTAAATTCTCTCAACAACAAGCTACAGTCATGTAAAATCTTACCATAATGATAGATGTCCTTGCCTTCACTGCTGCAGTATTCTAACATATGGGATTTCCTGCCATGGAAGGCCAGTGTCTGGCCAGTGTACCAAAGACTCCCATTTCTTTAAAGGTATGGAGAACATCACCCAAATGATCCTTGTATAGCAGAGGGCATAAATGTGATGCTCAGACCCACCAAAAACAGAACTGATTGCCCCAGTAGGAACACCAGTCCAAGGAACACAGGAGGTAATCTGTACATCCAGGAAGGCAAATGACTAAGGGGATGGATGGAGGGAGGGAGCAAATACTGCAACAGTGAAGGCAAGGACATCTACTATTATGGTAATATTTTACACAACTGTACTATGTTCTTATAGCCATTGCTACAGTATTCTAACATATGGGAGGGTGTCAAAGCTCAAGAGGAAACTTGGGAGGGGGAAGGAACAGAACAGTTGCCTAAAAAGCCCTGAAGACTGGCACTAGCAAAACCAGTCCTTGGTCTATAGATAACATTCAAACCTGTAGTGCTTGGTAAAGTTAAGCACACAAGTCTAGGTAGCTGCTTCAAGAATCAAATTAGTATCCAAGCCATGAAAAAAGCACCAGAAGAAGCTACAGCTCTAGTAGAATGAGCATTAAGTGAAGAAGGAAGACTCTTGCCATGAAAAGTGCAACAAACGGAAATAGCCTTAAAAATCTAAGAACAAATAGTTTGCTTGGATACAGCAAGTTTCAAAGATCTTGGATGAAAATAAAAAAATAACTGATCAGATTTTTTATTAGCCTTAGTGTTATCCAAATAAACACTGAGTTGCCTATGCATGTCCAAAGTATGCAGCACCCTCTCACTGTCAGTTTGTGGGAGGGGAAAAAGTAGGCAGATTAATAGACTGGTTAAGTGAGAGCTCATTTACCACCATAGGCATAAAGGAAGGGTTAGTTTACAAGGCCAATCTGTCCTCATGAAAGATCAAAAAAGGAGGACAAGCCATAAGGGCCTGCAACTCAGACACCTGTCTGGCATAAGAAATAGCTAACAAAAGAACAATTTTCCAAGAACAATGTTGCAAGGAAGCTGAAGCAGCAGGCTCAAAAGGAGCCTGAGCCAACTTCTCGAAAACAAAATTAAGATCCTAGGGAGGATGAAAATGCTTCCTGGGAGTTGTAATATTAAGGATGCCTTTAAGAAATTGTTTCACCTCAAATCTAAAAGCTAAAGGAGGAGAAAAAGGCAAACAAGCAGAGACAGCTGATAAGTGGGCCTTAATAGAAGACTAAGCCAAACCAGCATTGAGCAACTCACACAAATAACAGAGAGCCAAAGGAACATCCACAGTAAGTGGGTCCAGGTTATGAGATAGACACCAAATGGAAAACCTCTTCCATTCTGATAAGTAGGATTTCCTAGACACCAAATGGAAAACCTCTTCCATTCTGATAAGTAGGATTTCCTAGTAGTATGTTTCCTGGCCTCCTGCAGGATTTGCAGCACATTCTCAGACAAAATGTGTCTATGAAGAATCAAAATCATATTACCCACAGTGTCAGATGAAGCATGGACAGGTGGGGATGGATGAGGGATCCCTTGTCTTGTGAGAGTAGATCCACCCTGTGAGGTAACTTGTTGTCATAACTGGCCCTGGCTAGATGCAGAAGAAGAGGGAGCCAGTGCTGTCACAGCCAAAATGGAGTCACCAACAAGATTTTGGCACCATCCTCTTGAATTCTGAACAGGACTTTTGGAATGAGAGGAAGGGGAGGAAATGCATAAAGAAACATTCTCTTCCATGAAAATGAGATGGCATCCACCTTCCATACCAGAGGACCTGGGAATTTGGCACAAAACAGAGGAAGTTGTCTGTTCAGAGGGAAGGCAACAAGATCTACTTGAGGAGTACCCAATGGTGGATAATGTCCAGAAACACATCCTTGTGAAACATCCATTCATGGGACTGAGTTAAGGACCTGCTCAGAGTGTCTGCCACAATGTTTTGACTGGAAGGGATATAATCTTCCTAAAGAGTCACTTGATACTTGACAGCAATATCCCATATCAGAAGTTCCAACTGGCAAACATGATACATTCCCTTTCCTCCCTGTTTGATTATATACCACATCATAGTGGTATTGTCTGTGAACACTTTTAGAGGCCCTGGAAACAAGAGTGGATGAAAGGCCTGAAGAGCCACCTACCACACAACCAATACATAAACCCACATATGTGAAGGTCCTCTCTAAAAAACAACCCAAATCATGGAGACCTCCCAAACACAAGCACACCACACATAGCTGACTTACAGATAAACACACATGACAGTATTGCACCAATTAAGCCCCTAAGGTGTAACACTAAAACAAATACACTAGTCATAGGTGACTCTATTGTGAGACTCAATGATGTGCCACTTGCCAGGTTCAGTAAGGAGAAGGTCACGGTCAGCTGTCTGTCTGGTGCCAGGATCTGCAACATTACACATGTACTCATGTCTCTCAGCAGCAGGTACTGTTATGACTCTGTCATAGTACATGTTGGTATGAACAACTTGAGACATACCTCTCTGGACTATATGAATGGAGACGTGATTGAGCTCTCTGATTATGAGTCCCAGGCAGGTATGTCCCTAGCTTTAAGCAGCATACTACCCTCACCTAGTATGATGCTGCAATACAAGCAAAAGATGATTAACTTTAACAATTGGCTAAGTTTCTCATCTCATTCCAAGGGGATCCAGTTCCTGTCATCCTGGGATAATATGGTTGATAGACCTTGATGCTTTGCCAGAGACAGTCTCCACCTGTCACCCTTAGGTTTTCAGCTTCTGCCAAAGGCATTTGCCTCCCCCATAGTGCCTTTTGTAGGCAATGTCACAAGTACAACATTTTCAACACAAATTGTTCCTCACGAAACAACATTGGGGTCATACTGCTAAACACTAGGAGTCTTAATCTAAAGCTGCACTAGTTGGAAGCTGCCCTTTCCTTGGAGAATGCCAACATCTGTGTTGTCACATAAACCTGGTTCAAGGCTGAGGAGAGCACCCCAACCATACCAAGTTACAACACCTTCCATTGCTCAGAGCATCAAAGGAGAATGAGAAATCCAAAGGAGGAGGATTATCAATTTTTATTAAAGACAAATACTCCTCTAGATTGCTAAGGCTAAAGGAGTCCCTTGAACTACTCCACCTGCAACTCTCTGTATGTAAACCCCTCTCCAAATTTTTACCAGATATATGTCTCCCTCCATGAACCAGGACACACATGGTGCCTACCTGGGTCTCCTGGAATCCCTCAATATAACACCTAATACCTTAATTCTGGAAGACTTTAAACCACTTGCAAAGCTGACGGTTCCACCAATAAGTGCCCACGACTGCCACAATATGTTTTCACAATTTATTGATGAAAAACGAAGTGAAACAATGAAAACGGGTTGATGACAACCAGTCTAAACAATACGAAACTGCACGCACATACAGCTATAAACCATGTAATAAAATCCAACAAGTACTTCACGTACATAACATAGCAAAACTTGTCAGAAGACTTGTCAGAACAAAACTTGTAAAATTTTACATAGATAATCCCAGTTAAGCGCTTTCAGCCATAACAGTTGGCCTTCATCAGAACTGAGTAATTACTTTGTTGCGCTAGTTTAAATAATTTCGTTGGCGCCAAAATTCATTCGCCTTAAAGATGTACCATCCAATTAAAATTTGCATTAATCTCTACCATATGCGTAATATACAATAATAACATCTTAAATAACAATATATAAAATATAAAATATAAAATATATAATATATATACTGTTATATCTCTATGTGACTTGACCATGATATAATAAACATATATATGTATATGATTATTATTGATATAATAAATATAATATAAAATAATTAATATAGGAAGTTATAAATGCCTAATATAAAATCTATTCCTGTAGTTTTGAAAGACATTCTGCCACAAATAAATGATTAAAATAAATATTTGTATATATATATCTAAACTAGAGAAAAAAATAGAGAAAAAATAAATAGTAAATATATAAAAATATTGTGAAAGTGAATTCACATTACTCTGTAAATATAATTATGGAAGTACTAATCAATAAAATATTGATAATAGTATGCAGTATACAGAATAGTATACAATATAATATACAATAGATTAATGTACATTAAAGTACACAATAGATTATAATGTACAGTACTATATAATATCATAATAAAAGTCCTTATACCTGTTAACGAACACCAAATAATTGATTAAACAGTGCCTATACAAACCTTAAAACTATTTACAATTACTTGAAAATATTGAAAACCTTCTGAAAACCTTCTAAAAAACTTTTATAAAAACTTTTATAAAAAACATTTTTTTTTTTAAAAAAACTTGTATTGTATAAATAACACTAAAGAAACCCATAAACAATGTATATGTATTTGAAAAAATACTAAATAAATACCCAGAATTTAATCATAATATAAATCAATTAAATAATCTGTTGTATATATATATTTTTATATATTTACTATTTATTTTTTCTCTATTTTTTTCTCTAGTTTAGATATACATATACAAATATTTATTTTAATCATTTATTTGTGGCAGAAAGTCTTTCAAAGCTACAGGAATAGATTTTATATTAGGCATTTATAACTTCCTATATTAATTATTTTATATTATATTTATTATATCAATAATAATCATATACATATATATGTTTATTATATCATGGTCAAGTCACATAGAGATATAACAGTATATATATTATATATTTTATATTTTATATTTTATATATTGTTATTTAAGATGTTATTATTGTATATTACGCATATGGTAGAGATTAATGCAAATTTTAATTGGATGGTACATCTTTAAGGCGAATGAATTTTGGCGCCAACGAAATTATTTAAACTAGCGCAACAAAGTAATTACTCAGTTCTGATGAAGGCCAACTGTTATGGCTGAAAGCGCTTAACTGGGATTATCTATGTAAAATTTTACAAGTTTTGTTCTGACAAGTCTTCTGACAAGTTTTGCTATGTTATGTACGTGAAGTACTTGTTGGATTTTATTACATGGTTTATAGCTGTATGTGCGTGCAGTTTCGTATTGTTTAGACTGGTTGTCATCAACCCGTTTTCATTGTTTCACTTCGTTTTTCGTCAATAAATTGTGAAAACATATTGTGGCAGTCATGGGCACTTATTGGTGGAACCGTCAGCTTTGCAAGTGGTTGTAAAGATTTTTTGTTCGGATGTCGACTATTACTACGGAAGACACCGGTGCTACTGTATCGAAAATGGATTCTCAGGGCTCGGGTGAGCTCAATAGCCCTAACACGAATACGCACTCGCACTTTCTTGAACTACAGCAGGAGATTTCTGAATTAAAAGGTGAGCTGAAACTACTAGCTGCCTTAGTCAAAAATCTATTGCCCGGAGACTTAGAATCAAAACAAACAGTGACTTTAAATACGCATTTAAGGTCAGGAAGTGACAATATAGGCAGTCAACGGCTATTTGCAATACAGAAAGACTGTGTAGGGGATATGGCAGAGCAACGAAAGGAAACGAATGTTAGTACTGTGCTTACCAACCCCACAAAGAACACACATGGCAGTGAAGGTGAGCCATTTAACGACAGCCTTGACATACCTAATGGGCAAAAGGTTTTTAATCAAAGTAAAACCAATTCACTGGATATGTCAGTTCCTTTATCCAGTAATCATGTTAATATTTCTGATTTCACTTTTGATTTTTCTTTATATGATATTGAGTTAGAAGCCAAAAGAATAGGTACCAAACCAAAACGAGCATTACCAACTAAAACTTATTCAGCGGTTGCTGAACAGAACATTAATGTCAGCAAAGGAGTAATAGGACAAGGCAAGTCTACACAACCGGTTAATGTGTGCCTTGAAGAACATCCAAAGGAGAATCGGTTTAATCATTTTTTGACATTTAATTGTGACTTTGACCATAAGGAAGGAAGAAATTTTATTGCGAACAAACAAGCTGATGCTACAGAAGAGAAAGGAAGCTTGAAAATGATGATATATACATTGGGAAAAAAATTAAAGACTATTAATGGACTAAAAATAGATAATGTATATTTATTAAAATGTATAGAAAATAAGATTGTTCCCATGGGGCTTAGATTTTTCAAGGCTCCAATGGGTTTAGAATTGACCAACACAGGTAAACAAGAATTTAACATGTTATTTGATGAGTTTGGAATGAATTATATGAGATTATTAATCAAATATAATGATGAGAGATTGAGCATGTTGATACAAGAAGCTGATAAATTAAATATTAGTATCATGAATGATTTATTATTTAATGAATGGGAGAAATTATACAACAAACAATTTGTGGAAGCTGAGAAATGGGTAGGCAAAATTTACCAACGGAAACAGAACAAATTGTTAAGGGACAGAGACCAATATAATAAAAACACAGCGTATAACTGGCCTAGCCACCCAAACGATGACCCACATACTTATACATATTATAATAAAAATAAATATAATAATAAATATAGTAATGATATGCAGCAGGCACAACATGGATCTAGAAGACAGTATATGGAACAGGATTTTCAGAGAAATCCAGGGTATCAAGGTCAACCATATCAGAGGACTTACCAGAAAGGGAATTTTTACAGGAAAAAGAACTACAACCAGTATTAACAGATAAAGAAATAATTTCCCTATTAAGGAGAGAAAGTAATAAGGGGAAGTATGAAAAAACCAAGGTTTATAAAATTTTTGATAAAGTTAACGAACAATCTAATAGTAATAGCAGTGGGGATCAAATGTCCGAGGATAAAAATAAAAATATAAATATAAATAAAAATAATAATAATAAAATCAATATTAAAGGGAATATTTATTCTTATAACAATTTTAACATTTATAATTATTCAAATGTATCTATTACAATACCCCATTTTTTATTATTTGAAAAGGTATGAAATTCATACCAAATCCAAAATTTAATCTTACAGAAACATTAATTGATTTTAAGAAATATATAAGGAAAATAAATTTAGATATATTTTTTGAATATACACCCAAGAGTGAATACAAATTAGGAAATAAGAAGGAAATGAATCAAATAAATACGAGTAGTAAGTTTACACCACCAAATCACCCCATTCTGGATGTATTTGATAAGATAGTTACAAGAGAAATATATCAGGGATACAATCACTTAAACCAAGAGACAAATAATAAAAATTTATCGAGTGAGGAATTACAATTACTCCATGAAATCAAAAATGACAGTGATTTAAGAATAATGAAACCTGATAAAGGGGGAGGTATAGTATTATATGACAATATACAGTATACAAAGAAAATATATGATATACTATACTCAACTGGGAACTATGAGACAATTTCATTAAATGAATTAAATATAGCATACCAACGAATAGATTCATATATAGAAGAATACCTATTAGAAGGTAGGATTACCAATGAAATTTATAAGTATATTAAGGTAAAATTTCCTAAGGTAGCCACAATGGTAGGTATTCCTAAAGTGCATAAAGATACGGCAGACCCCCCCCCTTTAGACCGATTATATCTGGCAGTAAGTCAAAGACATTTCCAATGGGTAAATATATAGATATAAAATTAAAGGATATGTACATGTCGATTAAACATATGGTGAAAGATTCATGGATCTTTCTTTCCAATTTTCCTGTTAATTCAATATTAAATAGTGACACTATAATAGTAACAATTGATGTTATCAACCTATTTTCCTGCATACCCAAACAAGAAGGACTAGAAGCCTTTAATAGTAGTCTTATGAGACATAGTAATCTAGACTGGGACGAAATAGGCTTATTAGTAGAAATGATGTCAATTATATTGGACAACAACTTCATTTACTTTGAAGGAGAATATTTTAAGCAGACCAGGGGAGTTGCTATGGGTGCAGCCTGTGCCCCAATATATGCCAACCTGGTGATGCTGTATTGGGAAGACACCATACTATTCTCCAGTAAATATACCCAATACATTAAATATTATTCCAGATTTCTGGACGATATATACATCATTTGGGAAGGTGATCAGAGCAGCTTGTTACTTTTTATAGATTTTTTAAATAATAGTAGTGATTATTTAAAATTCACACATTCCTATAATAGTAAGGGCTTACCATATTTGGATACATATATTTACCATGATCAAGGCAAAATTTATTCAAAAATATATAGAAAAAGTACATTCTCCAATAGTTACTTGGATTATTCCAGCTGTCATCCCAATAAAGTAAAATACAATGTATTTAAAGGACAGTGCATTCGAGCAGCTCGAATGGTATCAGATTATGATGAGATGATAAAAGAATTATACTTCATTAAAATATTATTTGCACAAAGAGGATATCCTAATGATATGATGAATGAAATTATCCAATATGTTATAGGACAATGGAACATAAAATATATACCTTTATTGGGAGCAGGAAATATTACCAATAATAGTGTTTTTACAAATAACATATCACATTCTAAGTATGATAGAGTATGTATATTACAATACTTTAATGGTGTTGATAAAATTAAAAACATAATATATAAATTTTGGCATATAATTAGTACGGATGATAATTTGGTTAGAATACTAGGTACCAAGCCCAACTTTGTTTATAAAATGGGGAGAAATATGAAAAGTCTTTTACAATTTAAAAATATAGATAAGAATAGGAACAGTATACATAAAAGTAACAAAAGCATGAAATGTGGATCATGTAATCAATGTAGTTACATGTCACAGAATAATAAAATAATATTACAGAATGGACATAGAACTATCATTCAAGCTAAACAAGGAAATTGTAATACTAAAATGGTAATATATTTAGCTAAATGTGAGATCTGTCCATGTTTTTATGTTGGTAGAACAGAAAGATGTATAAAGAAACGTATATACGACCATATATATAGCATTAGAACTAAGGACACAATGAATGCTTTATACCGACATGTACATAATAAAGGAAATGAACATCAATTTAAGTTTAATATACTAGACATTATAGAAATAAATCCAAGAGGTGGTGATTTTAAGAGTATACTAGCTTATAAGGAGACTTGGTGGCAAATATGGTTGGACGCCACCACCCCTCCTGGATTAAATGATAGTATATCTATAAAATCTTTACTATAGTATATACAACAGATTATTTAATTGATTTATATTATGATTAAATTCTGGGTATTTATTTAGTATTTTTTCAAATACATATACATTGTTTATGGGTTTCTTTAGTGTTATTTATACAATACAAGTTTTTTTTAAAAAAAAATGTTTTTTATAAAAGTTTTTTAGAAGGTTTTCAGAAGGTTTTCAATATTTTCAAGTAATTGTAAATAGTTTTAAGGTTTGTATAGGCACTGTTTAATCAATTATTTGGTGTTCGTTAACAGGTATAAGGACTTTTATTATGATATTATATAGTACTGTACATTATAATCTATTGTGTACTTTAATGTACATTAATCTATTGTATATTATATTGTATACTATTCTGTATACTGCATACTATTATCAATATTTTATTGATTAGTACTTCCATAATTATATTTACAGAGTAATGGGAATTCACTTTTACAATATTTTTATATATTTACTATTTATTTTTTCTCTATTTTTTTCTCTAGTTTAGATATACATATACAAATATTTATTTTAATCATTTATTTGTGGCAGAAAGTCTTTCAAAGCTACAGGAATAGATTTTATATTAGGCATTTATAACTTCCTATATTAATTATTTTATATTATATTTATTATATCAATAATAATCATATACATATATATGTTTATTATATCATGGTCAAGTCACATAGAGATATAACAGTATATATATTATATATTTTATATTTTATATTTTATATATTGTTATTTAAGATGTTATTATTGTATATTACGCATATGGTAGAGATTAATGCAAATTTTAATTGGATGGTACATCTTTAAGGCGAATGAATTTTGGCGCCAACGAAATTATTTAAACTAGCACAACAAAGTAATTACTCAGTTCTGATGAAGGCCAACTGTTATGGTTGAAAGCGCTTAACTGGGATTATCTATGTAAAATTTTACAAGTTTTGTTCTGACAAGTCTTCTGACAAGTTTTGCTATGTTATGTACGTGAAGTACTTGTTGGATTTTATTACATGGTTTATAGCTGTATGTGCGTGCAGTTTCGTATTGTTTAGACTGGTTGTCATCAACCCGTTTTCATTGTTTCACTTCGTTTTTCGTCAATAAATTGTGAAAACATATTGTGGCAGTCGTGGGCACTTATTGGTGGAACCGTCAGCTTTGCAAGTGGTTGTAAAGATTTTTTGTTCGGATGAAGACTTTAAACCAGCCATCAATAAGCTGGTCTAACTACACCTGTACCAATGATCTCGAACAGAGATTCTTCAACTTTGTGAACTCTAATGCCTTGGATCAGTTGGCGACCATCCCCACTAGGGGTTCAAAAATTCTGGATCTTGAATTTATGAACATGAGTGACCACTGCACCACCCCAATTGCACAGTCATCTCTAGTGAGATCTGACCACAGGTCAGTCACACTAGAAGTCATAATAACATCTGACCCTCCCCCAGCTGAAATTAGACTAAAATCACTTACAAAAGGATATTACTAGATTCACAGCACCTACCCCTACTAATGGCAAGTATATCAATGCAGAGGCATATGACAAAGCCTTCTATAAACACCTTCATAGCTGCATTGAGTCAGCTGTACCCAATAGGATAAAAGTAATCTCATCACATAAGAACAAACTTGCTTGGTGGACATTCACCATAAACAAGCTATATAATAAGGATAAATAAACTCCTGTCGAAAAGCAGTAAGAGACAGTTCCCTAACTTAAAGGAATCCCTCCTTAACCTACAAAAGCAAATAAGGCACCCATAAAAAAAATCCAAAGCTAACTATGAATCTAAGTTGGCCACTAGCCAAGGATTATCATAAGGCATTCTTTGGCTGCGTACGAAACTGCAAAGGTAAATTCCACAGTTGCAAAGACTTTGTTGTAAATGGATTAATACTTTATAAACCTGGTGATATTGCTAACCTGCTGGCTGCCAGGTTCAATGAGATCATCGCCCCCATCTCTGCTCAATGTTATGCAAGACATCTGTCCTTCATGTCCTCCCCAGAAATCACTAAGGAACAGGTCTTTAATGCCCTTTCTAGGGCTAAAACTATGGCCTCTATGGGATCAGACAACATCCCTGGTTTCAACCAAAACTGCTTAAAGCAAGAATTAGCTGTACCTCTGAGTGCTCTCTTAAACCATAGTCTAAGCACGGAGTTTATTCCTGCTGACTGGAAAACTGCCACTGTCATTCCCCACCACAAAGAGGATTCCTCTGCTGGCACTAGGAACTTCAGACCCATAAGTCTGTCAGCCTCTTATGCAAGGCTGCAAGGCAATGTTGAAAGTTATTATGTACCTTTTCAACAAGGATATAGGTGACCGCCATACAGTAGGCCCATCCCAATTTGGCTTTGTCAAAGGTAGGTTATGCCTACTAAACTTGGTGGACTTCTTTGAGACAGTCACCAAAGCCCTGGATGAAGGCAAATTTGTGCATAACACCTACTTAGACCTAGTGAAGGCCTTTGACACCATTCCCCACTCAAGTATCATAGATAAACATATCCAATTGCAAGTAAACAGTACATAGTCAGGTGGGTAGTAAACTGGCTCACCGGTAGAGCACACACACTTAAAATAGGGACTCTTCATCAACCTTGAGACCAGCAACCAGTGGTTTACCACAGGGCTCGGTGCTGGGCCCCTTATTGTTTAGAATCTACATCTCAGAAGTACAGGCCAGTACAAAGGGCATGTGGTTAACAAAGTTTGCAGATGACTGGAAACTGGGCGCAATCGTTGAATCCTCTAGGAACATTGGTACCCTCCAAAAACATCTTACTCAAACCGAACACAGTATGAAAGTCACTGGCTCAAGTTAAATGCTAAAGAGTGCATCATCACCCCTTCAGAAAGTGAGACATCCCTAGAAAGTACACCATTAACAACACTGACTTGAGTACACAATCTGTGGTAAGGGATCTGGGCACACAGGTTGACAGAAAATTCCCCTTTGACTACCATGTCTCCACAGTGGAAAGGAAAGCTTTCTACATTGCCCATCTCATCAATAAGGGCATTGTCTCCAGAAAAACAGGGGTTATAATCCTCCTGTACTTCTCCCTCATCAGACCTATTATAGAGTACAATACACCATTTGGTATGTTCCTCACCAGGTACCTGCAGCATTTGGAGAGACTTCAGAGATGCCTTAAAAAGACAATTCAAGGTGTCCAACACCTGTCCCATGCTAATAGACTGAAATCTCTGTCATTATACTCTTGTGTTATACAGACTGCTCAGGGGTGAGCTATACCTAGCATACAGGGCAACTGAGGATCTCACAATGATGGAAATTCTACGTATTATTAAGACAAATAGTACCTGTTGTACCCACATCGGTGAATTCAAAGTGAGAAGCAATATTAACAGAACCAGCTGGAGAGACAGGTTCATCTCCCAGAGGATACCCTTATTTTGAATACGCTTCCAATAAAAATAAAGCATCTGGATGTTTGGATGGGGAATCACAAATTCACCCTTGGTATGTCCCCTGCCTCCCTTCTTGACAAGAGCAGCAGGTGTTGAGCCAGGCCTACTTATAGCACTATTACAAGAGGGATAAACTTGGCTATGCCTGTAAGGGCCTCAGGGCTATTACCCTTGTAACCTCGTAGGATCCTATGATAAGAAGAGTTCCCATCTCTTTGACATTGATGTGCTTTTTCTGCTGATGTGGTGACAAAACCTCTTGTACCTTTAGAGGGCCAAATGTCTCCCCATCCCAAGTCTGAAGCATCTCTGAACAATTTCTGAGAGTGGAGAGGGAGGTGAAAAAGGATCCCTGGATTCAGAGACAATTGGTGAATCCAGCATTTCAGTTCAAAGTTCATATCTGAAACAAGGAAGAAGAGTAATAGAAAGTCTAGAGGATGTGTATGTTGGAGCCACACTGACTTCAGAAACCACTGAAACTTTCTCATGTAAAGTTTGGACAGAGGGAGCATCAGAATAGTGAATGCCATTAAAGACAGAGCTCTCAGAAACTCCCTGGTGATAATGGAAGCCATATTAAGAAGAGTGTGAAAGAAAGAAATGAGTGTTGATTTGGAGTTGCCAGGATTGCAAACATTTGCACTGTCTGAATTCTGCAACCCAGGAAAATATGATCCTGAGAAGGAATTAAATAAGATTTTTTGAAAGTTATAGTGAACACAGGCTCCAAAAAAGGGAAATGACAAACTGAAGATTTGGCAAAAGGATTTCTGGAGAGGATACCTGAATCAATAGGTCATCTAAGTAAGGAAATATTTGTATCCATTGAAGCCAGTAAGGAGCAATTATAGAAGCAAAGCATTTGGTGAAGAACACACTTGAGGCAGTAGAAAGGCCAAAGGGCAAAGCAGAGAAGTGAAAATGCCAGGAAGCAACAGAGCAATACAAAACCTTCATGAAAAAAGAATGGATCGGAATATGGAGATAAGCATCCTTGAGATCCAGAGACACCATACAGGCCTGAGGTAACAAGAGAGGAAACAGAATCTGAAGGGACAGCATCCAAAAGGAAGGCACTTTTAAAAATGTGTTTAGATGAGAGAGGTGTAGATTAAGTCTCCAAGTGCCTTCTTTTCTGGGCACTAGAAACAGTCTGGAGTAGAACTCCTTCCCCTTTAGGATGCAGGCACCTCTTAAATTCTACTCTGAGTCAAGAGATTTTGAAAAACTTCTGGGAAAATGGAAATTATTCCCAAGGAGGCTGAAGAATGCCCATAAAAGGAAGACAGGATTTTCACAACATGAAGTACCCCTGATGAATGATTGACAGAACCTAATCATCCTGAGTGATCTGAAGCCAAACAGGAAGAGAAGAAGCAAGACAAAGAGAAACAGGAATGTTGCAGTAAAGAGATGGATAGTCATATACCACCTCATTTGTCTGGAAAAGAAGGCTTCTGAGTCCCTGAAGACTGAGCAGCCTTAGCAGGATGAGCATATTTGCCACTCTTCTTATCTTTAGTAGAAGGGCGTGATTGCCTATGAACAAAGGCAGGCTTAGCAGGGTAGTTTCTCTGAAATTTAGGCACAGAAGAAACAAACACATGTTTAAGCTCCTGTATGGCCTTACCATTATCCTGAAGGGACATTAACAGACCAGCAACAGCTTCACCAACAAAAAGTCTATAATCCAGAGGAGCATCCATCATCTTAGCTATAATATCATCAGGTACATGTTGAAGCCTAAGCCAGGAATACCTCCTCATCACTTGAACCAAAAACAGCAGCCCTAGAAGAGGCATCTACTGCATCATAACTACATATAAAATAATGATGAACAACTTGAGAGGAAGTCCCTAGCAAGGAAATAACAGATGTTTTACCTTCAGAGTCTGGAAAAACAGAAATAAGTTGACAGGCATGAGAAAGAAGACCCGACACATACCTACTGTAGACATATGTGTCTGATAATTAATAGCCATAAAAGCTAGAATAGCAGAAGTGTAAACCTTCTTACCCAGTCTTTCCATAGTTCTGCTACCCTGATCAGAAGGCAATAACTTGGCTGAAGGAAGCAATTGAGATGGTTTATTAGAAGCTACAGACACTACAGAGGGGTCAGCAGTAGGACATTTATATAAAAAGTAAATCCTCAGACACTCTCTAAAACCTGTTATCCTTCTTGGGAGCAGATGACAGAGAATTAGGTACATGAAAAGTCTTTGGAAAAGCATCCAGCAAAGCAGGCGGGATAGCCACAGATTTAGGAGATTCCAACTGCAGCAACTCATACTACCTCTAATGGATATCAGAGACCTGTGCACAATCCCACTTAAAAATCCATCATCCTAAAGAGTGTATCTCCAAAGGAAATTTCTTCAAAAGGAACATCTGGACAAATATAATCCTTTTCTGACCCATACAAAGGGGAAAGACTTTGAGTAAAAAAACTCAGGGAATCATCATCAGAATCTGACTTATCCTCAGAAGAATCTTGTTTTCAAGACCTTTTAGGGGAGTAGAGGACCAAGGAGGAGCAGGAAACAAAACCCCTTGAGCATGCTCTAAAAACATTAAAGCCAGGAATAGCCTCTTATTGAAGGCCTGCCACTCACTTTGTGGAACCCTAGGAGCAGAAGAAACATGTTTAATTTGTTGTTTTCTTTTTAAGTGGACGTCCACACCAAAAAACTAGAAGGATCAGACCCAGGACAACAGCTGAGGACATAAGTAGGAACTTCTTCCCCAACTAAAAACTGAGGAACTCCTCAGGCCCTTCAGAAAAAAACAACAGTGGTTCCCCCTAAACATGCAAGACAGACACCTGCAAAGCCTCTGCGTACGTGCTGTCAGCTGCCCTAAGCAGCATTCTATCTTCACCCAGGATAATGCCTCAATAAAAACAAAAGAATTAATCGACTTCAACAATTGGCTTAGGTACTGGTGTCACTCCAGGGGAATCCAGTAGTTGTCAGGTTAGGATATTGTCGACAGACCACACTGCTTTGCCAGGGATAGTCTTCCTCTT
This sequence comes from Protopterus annectens, assembly GCF_019279795.1. Taxonomy (NCBI): domain Eukaryota; kingdom Metazoa; phylum Chordata; order Ceratodontiformes; family Protopteridae; genus Protopterus; species Protopterus annectens. The sequence continues at coordinate 1,724,111,806 of NC_056743.1, read as the reverse complement.
GCCTTTTGGTTACTGGCCAAGGTACTTGCCTCACACATAGTGAATTTTTTAGGCAATGTCATAAGAACAAACTTCATGATGTGAAAATACCCTGAAAAGACAAACTCAAGGTTATGCTGCTTAATGCTAGGAGTCTAAATCCGAAACTACACTCAATGGAGGCACTTCTTACTAGGAAAACTGTTGAGCCACAGAGACATGGTTTTGGGCCACAGAGAGTACTCTGGCCATGAAAAGCTACAATGTCTTCCACACATTCAGGCAGCAAAAGTAATGGGAAAGAACGAAAGGAGGAGGTGTATACATCTTCATAAAACACAAGTACACCTCAAGAGTGGTTCAGCAGTAACACTCACTAGAGTTACTACAAGTACAAGTACAGCTAAATGTAGGAGAAACCCCCTCCCCATCATTGTTAGTTGCTGGTCCACCAATATAAGCCATGAAAACCAAACAGTGCCTTCATGTGAACCTACTTGAGTCAGTCATAATACAGCTAAACACCCTAGGCATGGGTCACTGTAACTATCCTTCCATCTATTGAGATATATGTATGTGCTCAAACACACTCACCCTAAGATTCTTGCACTTTGTAAACACAAAGACTCTGTAACAGTTAGTCTGCACAGCCACAAGTGCTTCGAATGCCTTTAACCTAGAACTCACCAACATAGAATATCGCTGCACCACCCCATTTATGAGAGTCTCACTGGTAATGTCTGACCATAAATCAGTCATGTTCAATGTAACAATCCTACCTGACCCCCTCCCCAGGATCCAAAAGGTAGAAATTCTCTGCAAAGCAAATATAACCTCCTAAGTGATGGCATATATAGTTTCAAATCTACTGCCACCACTGACAGTAAAGACTCCTATAAGAAGGTGTATAGAAATGGACTGTATAAACAGCTTTACAAGTATATTGCCTCAGCTATACCAGAACTGATCAAAACTTGCTCATGGAAAAAAGTGATTATGGCGGACATCTAGCATAAATAGATTATTAAACATGAGAAAAACATAGATGTCCAGAAAGAACAGGTAACAATTTCAGCAGAAGAACACACTCCATAGCTTGAACAAGCAAAATAGACATATTGTAAAGTCCTCTAAAGTTAATCATGAAACTAAATTATCATCCAGAGCTAAGGAGAATCACAAGGTATTCTTTAGCTATGGTTGTAATGTAAAATGGAAGGCCTGACATTGCACCAAATTCATAGTGGACAGTACCACTCATACTGAACTGAATGATACAGCCAACCTGTTAGCACAGAGGTTTAGCAACAATTTCATACCCCTGTCTCCACCCATCATACCCCGCAGCATACCTGTCAACAGTTCTCTACCTATTATCTCCAAATAACCGGTCCTAACAGCACTTGTCAGTGCCAAAAACACAGCCTCAATGGGACTGGATAACATCCCAGGCTACTTACTAAACAGTGTAAAGCAAGAGTTAGTAGAACCACTGAGTACTCTCTTCAACCATAGTTTAAGTACTGGATTTTTCCCAGCAGAGGGGAAAACAGCAGCCATAGTACTCTTGCACAGAAGTAGTCCCTCAATTGACCCAGGATACTATACTCTCATAAGCCTGACCAGACTTGTCTGTAGGGCCATGGAGAAAATCATCTTGGACCTTATCAACAAGGACATTGGTGACCTTCAAACTCTTTACCAAACCCATTTTGGGCTTGTCAAGAGAGAATTGTGGTTGTTAAACCTACTGGGATTCTTCAATAGCATCACCAATGTCCTGGAACACTCATTAGAGCAGAGTGCTCCTCTGCACCTCTAGGCATCAAATATTGCTTGTTCATATTTGGATTAGTAATTCCAAGACCATGCTCCATACAAGGTATCAGAATATTTTATCATGAAGCGTACATGATGGCAAACACAACTGAATTGATATTTCACCTTTGTCAATGAGTATTTGTTAGAACTGTAAGGTGATAACTTCATTTTTTTAAAGGCTCAAGGCACAGTCATTGGGAGTTAAAGGTACACACTCAAAAGATCTGTACTGGAGGGAATAAGTTAAGGCAAATCATTACATATTGCCTGTCTTGACCTGCCCAAGGACTTTGACACAATCCCCCACTAAGGCATTTCAGGTCTCACCCACCTGGGGATTAATGCATACGTAATTAGATGGGTAGCCAACTGTTTCATCAATAGAATGCATCAGTCACAGGTGGGGATTTCACCTCTACAGTTGACCCGCTACCAGTGGTGTCCCATGAGTGTCTGTTCTGAGCCCCTTACTGTTTGGAATGTATTCCTCAGAAAATCAGGGAATAAAGATGGCCTGTGGCTCATTGGAATGTATTCCTCAGAAAATCAGGAATAAAGATGGCCTGTGGCTCAACAAGTTTGCTGGCAATGACCAACTGGGGGCAATCACTGAATTCCCAAACAATGTCAACATACTCCAAAATGTGCTTACATACATAAATGATTGTTGCCAAAGCCACAGACAAAGTTCACCCAAATTAATCCACTGTTACCCTTCAGCAAAGGCGAAGTCCGTGCTAGTTACTCTATTAATAATACCCCCCCCCCCATGTTCTAACCTAATGTTGTGAGAATTGGAAATGCAGGTTGCTGGCAACCTCACCTTTGATCATCAAGTGTCCGCAGTGGTAATGAATGCCCTTTACACTGTACACCTCATAAGTGAGGGCATAGCATCCAAGAGTAAGGATATTATCACTCTACTGTACTTATCCCTCATCAGACCAGTCAAAGAGTACAATGCTCCCTTTTGCATGTACATCACCAGACACCTGCAGCAGATGGAGAGACCTCAGAGGTTTCTCACTAAGAAAATCCAGGGCCTCTAAAACATGACCTGCATGGAAAGACTGAAATCCTGTCAATGTACTCTGTATCCTACAGGCTGCTGAGAGTTGACTTGTGGCTGGCCTATAGAGCAGTCTCAAACCCTGCCTATAAGGAAATACTGCACCTCCTTAACTCACATGTGACAAGAGTGACTCACTCTAGGGATCTTAACCTAGCCTGCGACATCAGCAGGATATGCTGGACAGAGAGACAGATATGTCTCCCAGAGATTGCCACTCCTATGGAACAAGCTCCCATTTCCTGTGAAGCTGAGCTCCTCAATGACACTACTTAAGGGTAATTGGGACAACTGCATGGGAAATCATAAATTTACCCTGGGAGTTTTACCTATGTCACTCTAAGACATGGTCAACCAGTGCTGATCGTGGCTTTGCAAATATGGACTACATATCTTGGTCTGTCAGGAAGAATGTTACAACTTGGGTAGGCTAACCAAGACCTTGGGGCCATTAGCATAGTAACCTCCTATTAACCTATGACTCTAGGGCCATTATGGTAGTAGCCTCACACAAACTTATGAAGCTATGAACCTATGCAGGCCTGCCAAAGTTTTGTCACACACACATGGGCTTCTGATGTAATGAACTATAAAGATCAGCTGCAGTCATGCAAAAATCAGACTTGTGCCTTGGCACCTGCATTAAGTACTGTGTTTTGTAGTCTGTGTACCGTAAATAGGTAGAGGTTCTATTCTCACTGCAGTCAAGTGTGTGTGCTCTTGCTTGAAATTACATAGAGCTTTTTTACTGCAGCACGTGGAACACTGTTACTACCATATTTTCACCAGACACTTCTGATGTCATCTGCTATATCAGATGTTTGGATATGCAGTCATCCCAACAGGTTATGGTCAGGCACTGCCACGGAGGCCAATCAGATGTCACCTCATCCTATACCCGAAGGATGACAGTGGCATGGCTTTTATTCTATCCACATACATCATGGCATGATTTGTAGCCCCTGTGTTATGTTCTTGAGAAAGTCCTGTGCTCTCTCCTGCTGTTGCATGTGTCTGTAGAGGTACATGCAAAAGAAAGCATTATACTGTGTTACTGTTCTGGTGAGGTTTGACTTCAGTGCTGTCATAAAATCCTAAGATCTGAATATGATGGTGTGACTTATAATGTGCACCATGCATTTGTCCTGGAAGATCATTAAAGAGAGAAGTTAGAAAGTAATGATACATATTGCAGTTTATGACGTCAACACTCTTACAAGAACATTCACTATAACATTGTGAAAGTCTGATGCTATCAACTGTCTAACTTTCAAAGGCCAAATAAGTCAAAGGTACAATGACCGGTTCAACAACACAAATGCAGATATACTAGACACTACGTCAGCTATGCACCCTGAATATCAGACTTAGCTTTTACATCACTGACTCCAAACATAACAAACAGGGATATGGCACACTTATCACATATACAGGGTGTTCAGTGTGGGGTGGGGTGTCAGGAAGCCTAGGCTGACACAGAAGATCAGTGACTGTGTGTGTTAGTAGGAAGGACAAGAAGGCAAACATTGGAATAAAATAACAAATGGCCAGTGAGACAAACTAAGTGTTGTGCATGTGTGTCTGTAGGGGTCCTCCAGGTGAAAATGGTGTGTGATTGTCAGCATGAACGCAGCCAAGCTCTGTGCTAAAGTTGCACTGGCACATCCATGCCCATGGTCAGATGCATTGCTGCTACCTGAACTTGAATGATGTATGCTGGATGAGCTCCATATAAGGAGACACACAGGTCCACAATCCCATGTCCTGCCATGTCTGGGTGTGGACAGCAGACTCACTGATGGAGCAGTGGAACTACTGCCACTATGGGAACTTGATTAGTCACTGCCACATTGGCTGACAGCAGATGATGTAGTTGACCTACTGTCATGAGGATGCCATTCCCCTCCCAGCAGACATTCCATCACAGACACTGCTCATTCCATGACAGCCCTTGGTCCATCACAGACACTCCTTGTTCTAATGTGTCATTCACCTGATGCAATGAACTGGAAACATAGTGGAGGTAGTCACTCATGTTAGAATGTCACATCCAGAAACCTGAGCATTTGTCTGGAGCAGCTATGGGATCATGCAGGTGCATCCATGATGGCCCTACACATACACTAAGTGGCATGGGAGTTGACACTTGCACCAGGTGTAGAAGGGACAGCAGGCCTCTCCATGCACCCCTATCAATCCTCCTCTGTGGCACCTTGCCCACTGACTCAACAGGCAATAAATCCACAGTAACCTCATTTCCATGATCAATGTCCTTGCCCTCCACCTGTCCAATATCTGTGGCCTCAGTGGACTCGGTTGGTGTAGGCCTACTGGCTGTGTCAATGGAAATGCAGGTGATGGCTGTATGCATACCTCTCAATCTGGAAACATCAAAAAGCTGGACAAAGGCCCATGAAATATAGGTTAAAATCTGTATGCTGATCAACATAACATTTGTATACATAATTATGTAACCCCACCCACTCCAATGGAATTGTGGGATACCAACTTTCATACACAAACTGAAGAACAGACAACCATAATATGGCCCAGAGCGCAGACCCTGTAGTAAATGGTAACCATTTTTTTAAATGTGTAGCAATGATGTTCACTGGGAAGAGAGAAGATGATGAACCTTAGGATTTTGTTTTTGGTGACTTGCAGTATGTGGGTTTTGTGGTAAAAGTAGGGCATTTAATGGTAGGCAATATTCTAATCTTAGCTAAAGAATATTATAGTTTGCTAGGACCTCCAACAGTCATTATCCATGGCCTACTGATCAGTGGAGTAGCTAGAGTTTGTGTCCCCCAGGGCTGTCTTTGAGTTTGCTGCCTTTCTCCCTCACAAAATAATGGTCAAATGGGGCTCCCCCATACACAGCCCCCCCACAGCCATTCTAATGTCCCATTACTTGGCTATTTCACCCCATTTACCATAAACACTGTAATGTGCATACTGCTTTACTTCGACAATGATTATTTGGATTTCATTTAAAACTTTTATTTTACATTTTATAGCACAAACACTAATAGATATCTGCTAAATAAAGCAATACAGTCTCACAATGAAAATAGACTTAACTTTAAAACTTCTCCATCCTTGAAACTCACATTCATTGAAACAGCATTAAAACCCACATGGATAAAGATTACCTTTGGGCTGTTTTCAAATCATAGGACCCTTGCACACAAAACACGTGTTCTTTGATACACTTTCCTGATTGTATTAAATTATATTCCTTGTATAATACAGCACACTTGTTAGAGCATGTAGGCAATAAAATAATAAACAAACCAGGTAAAAAGTGAACTGCAAGCCCTAAAGAACTCAGGCAGAAGAAGATGTAGTATAAACGTATTTTAATAAGACCGTTTTCACTCTTGCAAAGCAGGAGCTTCTTCAGACAAGTTAAAAAGTTACAAAAGCACTCTTTTTAAAAGCAACAGCTGATAAACTTCTGATGTCATTTCCTTCAAAGGGAAACACTTACGAACACTTTTTTATATGTTAAAAGGACAGGTTATAAAAATACTGAATGTCTTTATACAAGGTCCTGTCTCAAAACAAAATTTCAGCCATATATACAATGGATTATGTTATATAAAAGTAAAAATAAAAATATCTAACCTTTTACAAAGCAAAAGTTAAAATTAAACTTTTTCTTAAGCCTGCTAAACCCCTCAAGGGAGCCAAGGTAACAACCATAAAGAAAAAGATGTAACAGCCATAAAGAAAAAGATGTATGTGTGTACAAGTGAATGAACATATTTTTATGCTTAAGATGTACAATGCATAATAAACAAGGGCAATAATACCAATACAGGGCAATAATATATCTCCCTGCAAGATCGTTTCCCTATATATACATCGTACCTTTACATATACACACATTGTGTTTTAGTAGAAATTACTGGTATTATTGCCCTTGTTTATTATGCATTGTACATCTTAAGCATAAAAATATGTTCATTCACTTGTACACACATACATCTTTTTCTTTATGGCTGTTACATCTTTTTCTTTATGGTTGTTACCTTGGCTCCCTTGAGGGGTTTAGCAGGCTTAAGAAAAAGTTTAATTTTAACTTTTGCTTTGTAAAAGGTTAGATATTTTTATTTTTACTTTTATATAACATAATCCATTGTATATATGGCTGAAATTTTGTTTTGAGACAGGACCTTGTATAAAGACATTCAGTATTTTTATAACCTGTCCTTTTAACATATAAAAAAGTGTTCGTAAGTGTTTCCCTTTGAAGGAAATGACATCAGAAGTTTATCAGCTGTTGCTTTTAAAAAGAGTGCTTTTGTAACTTTTTAACTTGTCTGAAGAAGCTCCTGCTTTGCAAGAGTGAAAACGGTCTTATTAAAATACGTTTATACTACATCTTCTTCTGCCTGAGTTCTTTAGGGCTTGCAGTTCGCTTTTTACCTGGTTTGTTAGAGCATGTGTTAAATTTATTGCTTTGAACAATTTTCCAGTAAGCAATGCAAAAAAAATGCATGAACCATTAATGACAAAACTGTCCAATTCAGAACATTTCCATCATAAAAGTCTACTCAAACTTCTATAATTCACCAGCATCAGTAAATATGCACAATCTCTGCAGAAGTAAGTCATATAAATAATTCTACATTAAAGAGATCTATAACTTATGAAGAGGTTGCTGCTAGCAAACAACGTTATATTTCATTGTTTCATCTACAAATAAAGTGCCCATTGCCTTGAAGAATAAATTGCCTATCTACATTTTAAAAAATGATACGCTAGTAATATTGCAATACAGAATGGATGGCAAACTGATAACAGGTTCATAGTTACTAGGTATCTCTGCCAAAGAGAACATTTGCAGGACTGTAGCATCCACCCCCTTTAAAAGTAAAACACAGTACAGTATCAGCAATCCATCTACATACTGTGGGAGTAGAACCCACAGTCTTCTGCATCAAAAAGTAAGAATTTTACCTGTTGTAACACTAACACAAACAGGTTTGGCATAAGCAGCACTAAACTTCTCTCCCCCTGAAGAACTATGCAGCACAAGAACTCTGGAAAATTTATTGGGGGGACAAAGACCTAAAACTAGGGGCACATTCTAAACATTGCTTGTATAATCTTAGAAAGTTGCTGGAATAAAACATTTTGTGCTACCATGCATTTCCTGAAAGATAGGAAGATTGAAACTTAGATGGCTATCATTCCTTAGTGAATTCAGTTCTCACTGGTTTGCAGAAAACCACAAATTTTAAGAGGAACATACCAAATGTATGAGCCACAATTGAGAACTTCCTTGAATCAAACTGGTTTGCCAGAAAACCACAAATTTTAAGAGGAACAGACCAAACGTATGAGCCACAGTTGAGAACTTAACTCCTTGAATCACAAGTGGTGGTTTGGGTAGAGAATGTAGGCAATTGCACCCTGTACCTAAGGTACAGGGCATTTTACACACACACACACACACACACACACACACACACACACACACACACACACACACACACACACACACACACACACACACACACACACACACACGTGTCAACAGAGCAAGTAAAATGCAGTCATGAAAAAGTGTCAATAGAGCAAGTAAAACGTAATCATGAAAAAGTGTCAATAGAGCAAGTAAATCATCTCAACTTAAATGCAATAATGAAACAGCCACAATAGAAGTAAATCAAAATACAGCAGTGCAAGCACACACTGTGTTAAGCTACCTCTCAAAGTTGTCCATACTTCTGTCAATAGAGCAAGTAAACATACCAGGCGAATCTCCAACTTACAAGTGATCAATATAGAGCAAGTAAAAGCGGCACATACCAGATAATGGAATTTAAGCAAAACATACCAGACTTAAATGCAAACTGGCAAACTTGTCAAATACAGCACCAGGTAGGAATTAAAACAGCAGCCATAGTAGTAAATCAGGCAAAACATACTGGATGAATCTTTGACTTACGAGCAAGCAATAAATGCAACCTTTTTTTTTTACTCAAATAATTTTATTAATTTGCAAACAATATTTATATAGAACATATAAATCCAATGAATAAATTTATAATAAACCATTTACAATATATACAATTGGCCGACAGTAAGGAAACAAACTGTTATGAGAAATAGTTACACAATGTTAGAAAAAGGCTTGTATTTTCTTTGTTACGCAGATAGAGATGCATCTGAATTAAGAGTCTCAATGAGAGAAAGTATTTCACTCAAGGGTTATTACACCAGTTCTTAGGACATATTCTTGACTCCTTAGTTTTTTTATTTCCAGCAATGCAGTTTCTTTCAGGAGAGGTAAAAAGTCTTCTATAGTTGGTATAGAGGAGGATTTCTACTTCCTAGTGATGCATTTCCTGGCTATAACTAGCAGGTTCCAAAGAAGATAAAGATTTTTTTTATTCATTACAATATTTTCATTTACTTTCAACAGAATTATTGACTTAGATAAACTAAATGAATCTGTGTAAATGGCTTAAAGAAATTTACTAATCTCTTCCTAAAAGTTCTTAATATAAATACAATCAAAAACAATGTGTGACCAGTCAGCTTTACAGTTCAAAGGACATCTTCAACATATTATTTCTTTGGAAGAGTTAAATTTGGCAATTTTATTAGGAGTGTAAAAAGCTCGATGCAGAAATTTCCAAGTGAAAATTTTCCAGGTTTGTAAATTAGAGGTTCATTTAATAGAATACAAGAGATTAGTTTTATTTTCAACAGATAAGTATAATGAATGTTCTCTGTTGATAAAATTCCAATAATTCTGATTAGGGTTGGCCTTATAGTTAATTACAATTTTGTATAATTTTGATGTTAAGTTTGTGCAATCAAATCCATTATATAAAGCTTCATGCATAAAAAATATGAGTTTAGGGATAGATTTAAAGGAGGAATTGTCAATTATTCTGCATAGATCTTGGGCATAGATTTGAAAGCTGCTAAGAACTAGACAATCAGAACTTGATAAATCATACAAACTTTTAAACTGGTGTATGTCCAAAACCAACAAATTTTTTATACAGTGGAACCAGCATGTAATTTTTTTAGATTCCCAAGTTAAGTGTATTTATATGAATTTTGTTTAAAAAGTTTTTAGTAGATCTAAAGGGGAATAATAACTCTAGCCATAATTTTAAATCAATATTAATAATGATAAAACTTCTAAATATATTGTAAATATAATTTGTATAATTTAAATTAGTAGGTTTAGAAGAATTATATTGTATGTTGACACTTAGGATATACCAAAGTTTATTATTTTGTTTAATGGCACATTTTTAGTTGATTTATTCTCATTTAGGAAAATAGTGGTGTATAAATACTTGCATGCTGATGTAAATTTTGGATCAATCCATCTTATAAATGTTTTAATAATGGAAGCTTTAATGCAAGAATCTATGTCTGGGAAATTAATACCACCTGATTCCCAAGGTCTTATGTGATTTGAAAAGACTATTCTATTTCTTTTTGGAAACCAAAGAAAATTTATAAGAGTTTTATTTATGTATTTCTTTTAGAAAACTTTTGTTGGGAATCATAAGAATAGCTTGCGCAACATAGTTTATTTTTGGGAGAAGAACCATTGTAGTTTATCTTCAAATTTAAAAAATAATTTGTTCCATTTTTCAATATGTGTATTTAAGTTTTTTACAATATTGTTATAGTTTATTTTTAATGTTAAATCCATATTTTCACATAGTATTATCCCTAAATAATTTACAGAGGAGACCTGTTTTCCAATTAAATAGTTTATATTTAGGTGGGTATCATCTTTTTTTTATTTAATAACATGAAATTAGATTTTGTTTTGCTAACACAAAGACCTGAAATATGATAAAAGGCATCAGTTTGTAAGTCTAGTTCTTGTAAAGATTCATCTGAGTTTATTAGAGTAAGGAAAATGTCAGCGAAGAGCATTATTTGTCGTCAGTGAAGAGAATTATTTTAGAATTAAATTGACCATAAATGTCAATGCCTTTGATTTTAGGATTGTGATGAATTACTGAAGAAAACTTTTCTATTGCAAGTGCAAATAAGATTAGGGACATAGGGTAACCCTGCTTTATACCCTTAGTAATTACAATGGCCTCTGAAGTAACTGGACCTAATTTTATATAGGCAAGATTATTTCTGTAAATGTTTTTGATTAATGATATGAATTGTGTAGGAAAATTATAAATTTCTAAGACTTTAAAAAGATAATCCCATTTTAGTGAGTCAAAGGCTTTTTCAATATCAAGAGCTACTATAAGGGCTTTTTAATTGTCTCTATTTAGAATATCAATAATAGTTGATATTCTCTGGATGTTATCATGGGTGTGCCTATTGTAAATAAAGCCTGCTTGATCATTACTAATAACACCTGTTAGAGATCTTTGATTCTATTGACTAGGATAGACATGAAAATGTTATAATCATTATTAAGTAGTGAAATTGGCCTGTAAGAATTATATTGATTTGGATCTTTATTTTCTTTTTTGATAGGGGTAATGAGTGAATATCTCCATGAAGGTGGAATTGTATTTTGCATATGAACTTCATTTAGAGCTTTATGTAATATTGAGATTGCAGAGGTAGGAAGTAATTTATATATTTCAATAATAATTTCATCAATACAAGGAGCTTTATTGTTTTTGATTTTTTTAATTTTTTTTCTGATAGTTCTTTAGAAGAGATTTTTTTGTGGATATCTAAGAAAAGTTTTTCTGTTATTTTTATTTTTTTTTTTTTTGGATAAATCCAGATCAAAATTTGGAGTATTGTGAGTTGAATCAATATTTCTAAAATGTTCTGCAAAATGAAATTTAAAGGCATCTAAGATGTTGCTTATATCAGATACTTTTTTATTATTTTTCCTTTCATGAATGATATTTGTAATATTATTTTCAGAGTATTGTCTTTTTATTCTCAATACTAGATTATGCAAGTGCTTAGGTGACACAGAAAATGAATTTAGTTTTAATTTTTCTAGAGCCATATTCGTCTTGTGAGTTAAGATTTCATTGCATTTTTTATTTAGTTCCCCAATTTCTTTTTTTAGTAATTGAATCTAATAATTTATTGGAATTAGTTTCTATAATTTGCTTTTGGATATTTGTTAATTCAGATTCCCATTATTTTGTTTTATTATTAAACCATGTTATAATTTTACCATATAAGTATGCCTTTAGAGTATCCCATAGAATAACTATATTTATATATTCTGTATAATTAATATCTAAGAAGAATTGTATTTCTGAATCAAGCTTTCATTTAAATTGTTTCAATTTGATAATATAAACTGGGATTATTTTTGTGAAAGTTGATCTCTTAAAATCTATTTGAAGTTTAAGAATAAGTGAACTGTGACCAGACATGGGACATGGAATTATGGAGAACTTATATGTTTCCATTCTCAAATCTTGAGATACAAAGATTTTATCAATTCTAGTTTGGGTATTAAATCTGTGGTCACTATCTGAGAATAATAAAGAGTTGTTCTTTCTGAAACTAAATGTATCAATTAGGTTTAAATTCTCAGTCCATTTCTTAAGAGATTTTCCTATGAGGGTAGATCGAACAGGTCTTCTGTTAGTAGTCTCAGAGTTGTCCAAAATACAGTTAATGTCACCTCCTATTATCAGATTACCTTTGGATACTCAATTAATATGGTCTATGTGTTTTCTTATTGTTCCCACTCCAATGCCAGGAAACCAATATAAGTTTACTAGTGTCTAGGTTATATTACCAAATGTTAATATTACAATAGTTAAAAGTCCATCTTTATCTTCATAATTATAGATTCTTTGAGGGTTAGTAACATTTTTTTCATAGTATTAAGACTTCTCTAGTTAAGCAGCACATACATGAATATTAATGTCTCATAAAAATTATTTTTCTGTGTTTCCAAACAACTATATATACAAATCCAGACTCAGGTTCCCAAAACCTTATATCTTATATTAATAAGCTGATAATTAAAGTGTAAAAAAAAACATAGATTGTTTTAATTTGTAGAATTTGTTATTATAAATAAAGTAAGTTCATAGAAATGAAGAATGAGAATCATATAAACCTATGTTTGGCAGTGTCAGTGAAGGGAACTATTTGTAAGAAGCATAGATACCTATGTTTAGCAGTGTCAGTGAAGGGAACTATTTGTAGCTTGATACTGATTCATGTTGACAGAGTTCTGTATAACTTGGATTCATAAAAACTAAAACAGTTCAACGATACTAAACATTTTCAACTTGCCTTACTTTCCTATAAACATTCAGAAAGCTATGTATATAAACATACTGCATTAAATATTTTATATCTCAATCTGTTTCCCAGCGTCATTGTTCAGTAACATCATACTATATAATTATATGAATATTATCTCAGAGTTTAAGAGCAAGAAACTATGAAATAGTTAGATATTAAGAAATGACTCATTTATTCTGTATTATAAATAAGTTCATAAATGCATTTAGAAGGCTATTTAGGTGCGTATATATGTCTCTATTAGGTTATACTTGCCAAAGCCAGATTTAGAAACAATGTTCACTTTATTAATTTTACCTCTCCCTGCATTCTAACAAATTAATGCAACCCAAGTTCTCAACATTCCTTTGAACAATCTCTAGATACATAGTGCTATGTTGCTTGTTTAAATAATAAAACAACTACCAAATGTACAGAGATTAACTTTCAACACTCTCTGTCTTCATGAAACAGAGTCCAAGAGAGAACGGAGGGGCACAGCAATAAAAAAAAAAAAAAAAAGAATGCACCAGTACTCTAGATATCGTGTTTGATGAGCACCAAAAATAGATATTAAAGTCTTATGTATTATCTAATATATTGCCAGCAATATTTTTGTAAGAGTTTATATAGAAGGCATAAAGTATTTTTTCTCTAAACTGAGCATATAAAATAGAGCTAATAAAATACTTCACTACTAGGAATTTTAACTCTTGTAAAGATGCATGACTTAAGCAACAAATGCCAAAATTTGTAGTAACCTAGCTGTCAGTGAAATGCATAGGGGGCTCACTGTGTGTTTGCAGATGACATATAGTATGTTATATAACATTTCACATACTCTGTATTGGCAGCCTGATTTTACCTACAGTATTCTACAATTACCGGGTGCAATATACTGTCAATATCACAGAACAGCATGCTTGCACAGGGCTAATGATGTTGCTTATTCTGTCTACAGTGCCTTTTGTACTGCCATGATTGAAGCCTCTTAGCATGTATACAGGTGCCTAACTTCCACCATATAGCATAGTACCACGGTGTATGAAAGGTACAGGAGAGAGTTAATATTATGAAGTCATCACTATGAATCATTCCTGACAATCATTATTTCTCAACTTAGTTTAAGATCATTTTCTGCTTGGGTACTACATTCTTGTTATACTAGTCAATTCAAACATGAACTGTTATGTATAATAGACATGGACTCAAAGAAATATCTATTAAAATAACAGAAGATGCTGATAAGTCTGTGAAGGAAAGGGTATGATTTCTAAAGAAAGGATCATGTTACAAATGTTATCTATGTAGACTTGGAATGGGCAGGATATGAGAAAGCCAAATATACTGCATAATGCTTAGACAGAGGCATATTTCAAAATGAGAAGAGACAAAATTTTTATCATCTTTGTTTGCTCTAGGCTATATACCACACAAGTAGTGAAAGTGAACTGTCTGATTAGAATGTTAAAACATTAAATCAATGTAATTTTAGTAACTAAAGTCAAAACTATAATGCTTTATATTAAACATTCTTAAATAACAATAATTATTTTCAAGATATATTAATAATATGCAATACTGAGCAACTAGATAAAGCCTATAGTCTCATAAGTGTAAGGTTTAGGTTGTCTAGTGTGGACTTTCCCTTTAAGGTTGTCTCGGAACTAACCACGTAAAGGCATGATATGAATCTACTTAACAGATTCCTTTTTTTCTTTCATTAAGTCCTTTTACTAAATACAAACGATGGAAAATGTATAGATAACAGAATGCTTCCCCTCCCTTTCAACTCACTCAAAGATTCATCTCTGATGATACTCGAGCATTCATCTGACTAGCCGCAGGATGTTTCAGCACAATAAGTGCATTATCTGCAGGTTAAGAAATGCTGAAGTCATTTCCAGCCACCTCCTTGCTCTCTGAAACACTCAATATAAGTGCCCAAACTAAAAAAACACTCTCAACAGT
This sequence comes from Protopterus annectens, assembly GCF_019279795.1. Classification (NCBI taxonomy): domain Eukaryota; kingdom Metazoa; phylum Chordata; order Ceratodontiformes; family Protopteridae; genus Protopterus; species Protopterus annectens. Next base: position 1,724,096,736 of record NC_056743.1, on the reverse strand, counting down.
ATCCTGCCCAAGCCAATAAAAGAATCAAGCAGAAATACCCTTATTGTATGGGTTGAATAATTTCAAGAACGTATATATTGGTTCCTGCACACTAATTACATCACTTAAAAGGCAAGAGATTGTAAGAATGCTTAAGGGTTTCTGTCTATAATCTCATGTGCCAATGAAACTTGTAAGCTCTTCTATCGAGGCTAAATAATTGTAGCTGTATCTTGAGAAGAGAATTAGAATAGTATGTGGAATCTTGAGTGCGCACCACAGAAAATGGGTAGTTCTTCCCTACATTAAATACAATGATGCCGAAGTGTATTACTATTTTAAAGAATTGGTGCCATTGAATACTGAGTGTGCAAAGTAGTTCTAGGTTGTTTATAAGCGCTCAAGAATTTTTTAAAAAAGGTGTATGCATGTGCGTACATAGAAAACCATTAAAATATGAAATGTTAATGTTTTCCATTAATTAACAATGGGCAGGATTCACGAAGCCTCCGTGTAAGAGATACAAGGCTTACACGGAGGCTGCAGTTAAATGGTGTGACATCAGCATGTCATGCGTATGCATGAGGGCATGCTGAATCACACCTAAGGCTAACACGGTCCGTGGAAGAAAGTAGGGGGTGTGTCCGTAGGCCATGCCCTGCAAGCGGACACGCCCCCAGAAGAGTAAAAGTGCCCAAAGTAAACACCCACGACAGAGTCCGTGTAAATGTGAATAAACACAACACAACACATGCCCCCACAGACTATGAACATAAAATATAAAAATGAACATGTTATATATATTTTTTTAAATTGTAAAGATGTTTGCCCGTGAGTGCGCTCATTTGCGCGGGCGTGCCCATAGCTTAGACACAGTTAGCAGTCAGTGGAAAAGCATATAAGAACTAAATATGCAAAGTAAGCCAAGAAGCAATAGCGTAGTGGTAGAGGCGTCGGCTGAAGAGCAGGCAGTCATGGTTTGAGCCCCCACAACATCAATTTTTATTTTTAGTAAAATAAGCAAGAAACAAGTCCCTGACATATATGTACACATATAAAATTATATTTTATATAAAATGTAATGAAATAGGCAATTTATTATGAAGAAATGTGAGATAACAAAATAATAAAAAATGCCAGATGTGCCTATAGCTGAGCTACAGTTTAACAAGGTGAGTGCATCTGCCCGTAGGTGAGCAGTGGTTTAACAGGTGTAAAATGAGTGCCCGTAGGTGAGCAGTGGTTTAACACGCTGAAACTGTGTGCCCCTAGCTGAGCTGAGCGTAATATGAGTGCTAACAGCCAAATGAAGCATAAACCAGCATAACCCGTTTGCGCGGAGCTGCGCACCGTGCCAACAAACTAACCGACGGGTAACATTGAGCAAGCTGTATCAAAACTGCCTTTACACAGACACACCCCCTAGCCTGTCTAGACAGTCATAAAATATAAAAAGCAGTGGCCAGGTTTAAACCCAGGATACCATGCACTATAGTCAAGGTACTGAACCACTAAGCCATGACAGCTGTACTTAGAAATGCAGTAATAGCAAATATATAGGAATGAATAGAAAGTGGAGCATGACAAAGCAGGTTTTGTGAAGTTGATACAATTCCAAAATGGCCAATCACAGATAAGTGCGGGAAAAACGGCATATATAAGCCCCATAGACGGGAATACACAGCATAAACAATTGTAGAACTAACTTACAGCCAGAATGTCAGGAGTAGGTGAGGGTAGTTGCTTTTGAGCACAGAGGTGGGGCGTTGAGGAGTCCAGATACATGGTCTGGCTCCTAGTCAACAATCATGAGGCCCAACTCATGCAGGGCCAGGTCCTGTGGGGAGTATATAGGGCTGAGGCGTGGGACTGGTTGGCTCATGATCTCACCAGTGCCACAGGGATTCCAAGGACTGGTGAGCAGGTCCATCACCACCATGTGGACCTGAAGAGACGTAAGCAGCACCAATTGAACCTTTGGATCCAGGAGGCCCGGCAAATGCCCAATGCCCCACTACTGAGTAAGTTACATTTAAATATGTATGTAAGAAATTAAACTAGCTGATATTATGGAGATGTGTATTCCAATATTACTTCATTTATATTACAGCTGCAGGTGTCTGTTCTGCGAACCGCAGAGCCTATGGCGATAGGCTGATGCGGTTGCACCACCAGGCAGGTCAGTAATCCACTCCCAGTAACTGTAAAGAAATATAAAAGTATGACAGTTAGCAAAAGAGTGCAGTGTAGTCACTAAGTAATAAAATGTGCAAGTAACAGTGTAAGAGTGTTTGCAAGTATTGCTTGATTACAAAAGTGTGTTGCAGTCTGTAATCCAAACAGAAAAATGAAAATGTCTGAAATAAAGTCTGAAATAAAGATGCCCCACCTGTAAGATAATAGTACACAACCTGCAGCAGGCTGAAAAGTACAGCTGCAGAAGATGAACAAATCACATGTGTGAAATATATCCCTGTTGAAATACTGAAACATGACAGAAGTGAGACTGCTGGAAAGGATTGTAATAACTACAGGTAAAACAGGTCAATAAAGCCTAGAAGTAAGTACCATCCTGAATAGTAAAATGAAAACAAGTGAGAGAGTGTGAGAAAGAGTTATGAATCCACCAATAAAGTAGTAATAACCCCTGAATAAAGTATACTGCAGTCAGTACAGAATGAAATGAATGTGACAAGTAGAACCAAACTGCAAAATGTGTTCAAAGTGTTGCTGCAGCTGGAATGTGTATCCCAAAATCTGGATATGTTGCTCTCAGTCTGCAATATGCAGATAGCATGATTGTCTGAAATACCAAACATCCACAGTTGTCTATAGCTATATAAATCAAATGTAGCAGGATGATATAGCTGAACAAAGCCAGATATGAACGTGTATGAATAACAATAAAATGTATATTGATGTAGCAGTAACAGTCCTATCACCAAATTGAAGTAGTTATCATATAGGAAAATGTAGTTAGAACAGTAGTGTGTATATATCTGCAGCTATTAGAAATGTACAGCATATGTATTGGTATTCGAAGGTGTTAATAATATTTTCTTCACCCCACCCTATAACCACATATAATCCATTCCACGTGAAATTGGTATGTGCAATCACAATTAACACCCCTGGACATTTGTCCTGTTGGGTCATAAATATTTGCATGTATGTTGATGCATCTGCCCTGTTCATACATCCAAACCTTTTGGCCTGTTGCCATCAATCAACCCTGCATGTTATTGGACTGTGTATTGCTGTTCAAATTATGCATGTGTTATGCTCGCTGTTCAATGGTGTGAATATCTGGGTGTTTGGTTAATGGGAATACTAATGCATGCTGTTACAACTAATTGCGAATGGTATTGTATGTTACTAACCCAAACTGTCATGACATAATGCAAAACCTAGGACAACAGGGAAGGCGGGTTCCAGCGGACCCACCTCTCCCACCTCAGCTGGCGAGTGCACCTGGCACTAGTGCCCAGTCTGGACCCTCCTCCAGTGGCCCTGTGCCACCTGCGGGTGGAAGCACTGCAGGGGATGGGGCCCGTCCCCCCTCTGCAAGTGTGGCCAGAGGAGAACCACCACTCACCCTCCGTAGCGTCCGGACTGTGGTGCGTAGGGAAATCTGGGACTCTGTTCTTGGGCCCCTACGCCAGCTTGAGGCACAGGTGGCAAAACTTACGGGCATGCCTGTTGCCCGGCCTGCACAGCCCCCAGCACAGTGCCGTCCTGGGCAGTGAAGGAACAGTGGCAACTGCCCGTGGGTGGGGATATCAGTTCCACTGTTGCCATCTGTGGGCTCATGGGCTCTGGATATCCAAACATCCGTCCCCGTTAATTGTGTAACCCCCCCCCACACGTGTCATACACCGCCCCTGTATGTGTCTTGTTTGTCTTGTCTGTTGACCTACCCAACCTACCTCCCCAGCTATACCGACTTCCTTCACCTGACATACCACTCTCACCTGAAAAAAAAAAAAAAAAAAAGGCACTCTGTACCCACAAAAAAATGACGCCCCATACATAGCTGCCCATTCCGCACACATGTCTGCTGGACATGGAAACTATCAATTACAATTGGCTGTACAACAAGTATTATTGTTGTCCTGACACCTCTCTCAGGGGTGGAAGGTTTCAAATGTCACACCAAATTACATACATATGCACAGCTGTTGCTGATGAAGAAATGGGCAGCTATGGGCCTTACCTACATCCCTCCTGCAAAACCCAAGCTTGTTTCCCTACTCTCTTACCCTCTTTGTGACCCCTTATTCACCACTTTCCTGTCTCCCCATTTTCATTTCTTTCAAAGAAAATAGCGCAGGTGTGCGCCAGAGTAAGCACTGTTAAGCGGTTGTAAGCGGGTGTGCGCGGAGCTGAACACCAGTGCGCATGTGGGAGCTCCGCGCAAACCAGCGCTAACCCGGTTACAACTGCTTAAAAGTGCCTTAGTCACTCTGATTGACAGGTCCTGTAGTCAGTTCAAAAGCAAAATAGAATCCCACTGTGAGTCCCGAACCCAGGACCTTGGAAACAGTAGTATGCATGACCTACCACTAAGCCATGATTGTTATACAAGAACATTGTGCTAAAATAAATATATCATGTAATAGTAGGAATGAATGTAAAGGGAATATAGGATGTGTAGTACACAAAGCATGTCATTTATACTTACTGTCAAAACTAGTGGATTTCCATAATAGTAGTGTGTGAACAGAAACAGCCATGCTAGTTGGTAGCTAGTAGGTAATAATGTCAGTTAATGTACATATATAAATGTATGTATATTTACATATATATATATATATATATATATATATATATATATATATAGTAGGTGTCAGTGTGCATACACACTTACTACAGGAAACAGGAGAGAGGAATGGAGAAATGTGAATCTACAACACAGCCCTGATCACGAGAGAGATACTAACCTTTACACTCACAGAACAGTGTCCACAGCATACCAGCATGGTCCCCGCCCTTACAATCTGAAAGGACGACGCCTATCTCACATACCCTTTTATAGCACTGTCCTGAAATCACAGTGAGAACTGCAATCAGTACACAACTGGCTGCATGCAATTAGCAAATGCTGCCTTACAATTGGTGCAGAGGCCATCACATGGACTTATGCAGATACCTACAAAAGCATCCTGTACTCACACTCCACACATGCAATACTTTCATTGCACTGTCTGGAGGCAGACAGAGAGAGAGAGAGAGAGAGAGAGAGAAAAAAAATAAGAACACAAACAACACACACGGTACACAAACTAAGTTGAAGCTGTCAGCAGTGTCAGTACCAAGCTGGGCTAGCAGCAGCAGGAAGCTGTAGTAACAGTAACGCAACCAGCTGCGACAAACACAGGTAATGTAAAGTAACAAGTTAATAGTCTACATACTGTGAACCCTCCATATGTGTCATAAGTCTGTATCTATAGGTATGTCCATGTGATATGTTGTGTGCACGTAGTTCCATCCAAAGGGGATGACTATACATTACATGTCATTTAGTGTTAGGCCATGATCCTGGCACCAGTTTTCCATTTCAGTGAGGCCTGTCTGTAGGATGTGTGTGTCAGCTGGTGTAACGACTATGGCGCTTAGTTTGCAGTCATCTGGGAACTTTGTCATCCACAACCCGCACATGTTTGCTTTTACATCTGAGAAATAAATGCCAAACAAGAGGGGTCCTAGGACAGAGGCCTGTGGGATACCACATGTGACTGGCATTGAGTCTGACATGGCTCCTGCAATATCGATATTATGGGTTCTGTATGTCAACCAGTGTGCAACCCATCATGTGACATATGTAGTAACATGTAAGCTAATGAGCTTGTCTATGATGCCTGAGTGGAGTACTGTGTTGAAGGCCTTAGGCAAGTCCAGGTAGGCTGTATGGACTGTGTTGCCCTCATCAATGGCTGTAGTGACTGTTTTGAAAGGTCAACCAGGTTCAAAAGGCAGGATCAGCCCATCACAAAGGCAAACTGGCTGGGAACAAGTGTCTGCAGGTACCCAATATCGCTGTATATGCGTCCCATACTGACTCATTCCATAGCTTTGCAGACCAGGCTGGTTAAGCTTATGGTGCAGTAGTTCCCAGGGTCAGTAGAGGTGCCTCCTTAGTGGAGTGGGACCACTGTTGCTGTATGCCAGTGTTCAGGTACATATCCTGTAGTTAAATATCAGTCTTATATGCGGTTGTATGTCCTCTTGGAGTTCACGTAGCACACATCCAGGGATACCATCAGGTCACATTGATGCTGTGTGTTCTGCTTTGCTGAGGGCAGCCCTCACCTGGACATGTGAGATGATAGGGAGGTTACATTCAGCTGTGATAAGTATTTCTAAGTGTGGGGGAGAAGGAGGGGGGATACGTGCACCAAACCTGTCTGCAAGAATGTTGCCAATATCTGTGTGTCCGGTGAATGTTAAGTAGGTGTGTAGTAACTCAGAGCATATCTGAGGCATTTGGTCCATATGTGTAACATAACTGAAGAAGGCCTTGTGGTTATCTATAGTGTTCGTGGCCATTTCCCTCCCAGAGTAGGCCGTGGATGTTGTTATGAGAGACCGTAGATTATTACCATTGCTGACCACAGATGCCTTCCCTTTATGTGAATCCGCTCTGTCCTGCAGTAGCCTCCTTCTATTGTTATACAATCTGCCTTTGGCTGGGGTCCAGCAGACAGGATGCCTAACCTTTGTGCATAGGGTCTGGGTTAGAAATGTGTGTGCATGTTCCATGCATTCTTTGGGATGTCCATGGGAAGCATTCGCAAAGGGGTCAGCAGTGTGGGTTGTGGCTTCCACTGGCCCAGTGGGCTGCATGGATACCATGTCAGTCCTAACAAGTGAATATCTGTCTAATCACATATATATCAAAGTAGTCTACTGTGCTGGTGGTGGTGGTGGTGGGATATGTATATCCAGGCCGAGTAATTTGTGTCCAGATCACACTAGTGGATGGCGTTCCACATACAGTACCTTGGTATGAACCCCCAGAGTGAGGTTGTGCATTGGACCCATCGCAGTGTGCTGACCGATGGGGCATGCTACTATGTTGTATGGAATGTGGCAGGTATTGTTGCACAGGTGTTGGCTGAGCACTGATATCTGGCCATGTACTTGTGTATCCACCAAGAGACACACACATGCTACATATGGGAGTAGTAGTATATCACTACAGTTGAGTATCATGTATAGTATGTGTGCCATATATTGCTGACATAGTCTGCTGATATCCTGTTTGTGTTCTCTTCCAGGGACATGGCGCGCCAGCGTAATCCTGCCTACTCTGCAGCAGAAGATGAGGAGATACACCAGAGCCTGGTGCAGGATTATGACATACTGTTTTCCCGCACCAGCCAGAATCAGCAGGAGAGGGCTGCACTGTGGCAAGACCTTGTCCGTAGGGTAAATGACATTGGCACGCATAATAGGACATATGAGCAGGTACGACATCACTGCAGTGATTTAATCAGAAATGTCCATCAGCATGCATCGGATATCCACAGGCAACAGGTTGCCACAGGAGGTGGGGTGGCCACACATCCCCCCCTCACCAGACTGGAGGGGCTACTCCTAAGTGTTGTGGCTCCAGCCCCGGAACATCAACAGCAACACACCTGCATCATGATGGAGGCCGGATCCACACAGCAACACGACATGGAGCGTGCAGGTAATACGCCATATGTACACTTGACTGTTCTGTACACTGTTAGTTTATGCATGTGTAAGGTGTGTCCATGGTATGTAGCTGTCAACATAGTATGTAATTGTGCAGGTGTGATATTGCCAATATCAGCAGCTGACATGTGAAAGGCAACTGGTGTACTACTGCACTGTATCATATGCAGTATCAATGGCACAGTTGTGCCCACTGATGTTAATCTCCTCATTTCTGCAGGTCCCTCCAGTGTTACAACAAGGCAGCCCATCCATGCTGGTGAGTGTGTTTTAACAATACCTATAATAGTCCTGATAGTGCTAGTAATACTAGTGTAACTCAGTAGTGCTCTGTGTGTATACTGCGGGGTGTGCATGTGTGCATGTGTGCATGTGTGTCTGTGTCCACGTGTGCATGTGTGCATGTGTGCCTGTGTCCACGTGTGCATGTGTGCATGTGTGCCTGTGTCCACGTGTGCATGTGTGCATGTGTGCATGTGTGCATGTGTGTATGTGCCCACGTGTGCATGTGTGCATGTGTGCATGTGTGCATGTGTACACGTGCCCACATGTGCACGTGTCCACGGGTGCATGTGTGCATGTGTGCATCTGTGCACATGTCCATGTGTGCATGTGTGCATGTGTGCATGTGTGCATGTGGCCACGTGTCCATGTGTGCACGTGTCCATGTGTGCATGTGTGCATGTGTGCACGTGTCCACATGTGCATGTGTGCATGTGTGCCTGTGTCCACGTGTGCATGTGTGCATGTGTGCCTGTGTCCATGTGTGCATGTGTGCATGTGTGCATGTGTCCACATGTGCATGTGTGCATGTGTGCATTAGTGCATCACTGGTAACATTGTGTAGACATTGTAAACTGTGTTTCCTGTCTTCCTCCCACAGGTTCTGGTGTTGCTCTGGTGTCCTACAGCAGGGAACCTGAATCTGGTGCCACAGGTACTGATAATGATGATATCTGTGTAATGGCACAGGAAGGTGTGTCAGGGTCCATCATTGGTCAGCCAATTGACAGTACACAGCTGTCAACCCCATCATTGTGCACAGTCATCCTGCCAGTACATCCTATGTCACCATTGTCCCTAGGTGATGGACAGGATACAGTGGGCATTGACCAGGGTAATGTGGTATCTGTGGCACATGCTTCCCCACACAGCAGCCATGGGCAGGGTCCTGTGATGGTACCACACAGACAGTTGCCCATGGGTTCTCGTGGGAGCATCTGTGGGCGTACTGCCTCTGGCAGACGTGCCCAAAGAGGTCTGTCAACCTCAGCTATGTTTTGGGCTGTCATGCAGGCACAGTCGCATATGGAAAGGTACACCAGACAGGGTCTAAGGGAGCTGAGAGCATGTCGCACAGCCATGACTGACAGTATGCGTGACATCGAGGATGCTATCCGTAATTTCACCGATGTCATAGACAGATGTTGTGGGGACATATTACAGCAGTTCCACAACCACATGTCCATGAGCCAGGGCAATGGTGGACAGTTGCGGCATCAACGTGGCCGCATGCCAGCAACAGCAGCAGCTGGCAGTCGGCGGACGACAACTGGTCCGCGGATGCCCCCATAGTGCCAGCAGTAGCCCCAGCAATGCTGGGTCTGTGCTGTCATTGGAACGCCCCAGGAGACCACATGCACGTGGCTCTGGACAGTCCCAACAGGGACCTGTGTTCAGTCAACACACTCCCGCTTCTGATGACAGTACCCAGTCTGGCTGAGTACTGGATACGGTCCGTAGCACCCCTGCCAGGCACAGGTGCCGTGTCCGTGCCCACAGACACTGATCTGTATGACCTGCCAGGTGCAGTCTGTGGCTGTCCACAAACTCCTGTATATGGCAGCCATGAGGTGGAACTGTGTGCATGCATACACACATGTGAAATGTTAACACCTAGGGATACCACATACACACACACACTGCACCAACAGTGCCCCACCCTGTACTGCTGTCCCTCACCAACACACATACACACACATGTCAATTGGTGGTATCAGTGGCAGGCTCAGGCATACCTAATTCACACCCTGTGCATATGATGAAACTGTGCCACCTCCTGCAATCTCCAACATCAGTGCAGGAACAGGTAAACACATTGCTGATGCACAGGGTGACTACATAGAAGTGTATTAGTAGTATCATGTTGGTAACAGTACAGTGTGCTGATATGACTGTGTGTATATCCCAGCATGCCTGATGCAGTAACCGTATGACTGTCCTGAATTGTTATCTACACCCATAGTAAGTACCATAGTGTAACAGCTGCACATTATTGCATACCAGTGGTAAGGATGTCAACAGATAGCCACATACATAGGTAGCACAGGGGGGAAGCTAATGCAAGTAGTGATACGCAATGATGGACATGTACAGTAATGGTGGCAAGTTGCCCACAATGACTATGCAATGTGGATGTTTGCGCATGTTGATATGTGTGCAGTACCAATGTAATACAAATCACAATTAACTATGACATAATATCAGTTCTACCATGGACATCTGAGCTGTGCATTCCTGGGTACATGTTGATAGTGCCTACATATTTGCACTGTTACCTACTGTAAGTGTTACCCCTTCTTTGTTGTACAATGGACTACTTCCAGTCCTGCTTACTGGACACTGTCCTCAGCACGGTGAACTGCAATATCTGAGCAGTACCAGATTCCTGATTCACGGCTCACAGGTGCAACCCATCACTGCCAGGTTATACCTCATACCATGCCTGTCGTCCCCTACACATGTAACACACATGGACAGGGGGGTGGTATCCCAAGGCACCACAGATACACACACCTCCAGGTTGTTGGGACAGCACAAAGCATCAGGGCCTATCCATGAGCAGCTAACAGTGTGTTGGACTGCCTTCTGGTTCATAGCCTGGCACACACAACCCTCCCATACACAGGAAACCCACCTATCCTCCCTAACAACACTGGCAATATGACAGTCTCAAGAAATGCCTTTATATGGCTGGACTGCATCCAGCCAAACATTGTGCGTAAAAATTACTGTAGCTACAACACACTAGCTGACAGGTTCCCAGCATGTGGTCACTGAATTGCAGTGGAACAACATGTTACCACTCCCACAACAGGTGGGAACATGCAGCACCTGTTCATCGACTACATGTAGACTATATGGCCCAGACCAGATGTGTATCCCCTGCTGTAGGTATTATACCATATACAACCCACACTGTGTAGACACATACCACGTGCGGCCCCTGCACAGTAAGACACAGTCATATTGTTATGCATTGCGAATACCATTTATCCACTTGAGGCACGTGTCAGGCATGGTAACTACTGAAGGTCACAGGTATATATGTGTATGTGCCACACACATACATCATGTGTGCATTGCCATTGCTGGTTTAGGCAATGGCATGCATTGTTATGCACAACAACCCACACATGGTCATATTGTGTGACACAACCACACGTGGCAGTTGTGGGTTTCCAAAACATACCTATCTGTGCTCTGACAGTGGTAATAGACCCAGTAGTGGAGCGCACTATTGGCATTATTGGCCAAGTAGCCCTGTTTGGCTGTACTGATAGTGTGGTGACATCCCCTGTGTTTACTGGGGGAATATGCAGCATGTGGTGTATTGTAGTATTTGCCAAAAGGATCTGTTTTCTCACACTTGCAATTACACACACCCTACTACCCCCCCACACACACTTGCCATTTGCAGGATTTATACCCCTACCTAATTATGTCATGACACGTGAAAGAGACACATTAGCGAAGCGCACTATTTGGATTACTAGGAGGTTCCTCTTCTCCGGCTGTACTTATAGGGTGCTGACATCATCAGTGTTTGGAAAGGGTAATGTGCATCATGAAGTGTGATCTCCTGATTGCCAAAAAGCACATGTCTTTCATACAGAATTGCACACACACAAACTCTCCTCATCCAAACACACACACTTGCAGGTTTTAAACCCCTACCTAACTATGTTATGACACTCGTGACAGACGCATTAGCAGAGCGTGCTATCCGCATTACTGGGAGGTTTCCCTTCTCCTGCTGTACTAATAGGGTGCTGACATCATCAGTGCTTAGAGAGGGGAATGTGCATCCTGTAGAGTGTTTTCCCAGTTGCCAAAAGGGACACTTCCCTCACACAGACTTGTACACACATCAACCCCTCTCACCCACACACACACACACACACACACACACACACACACACACACACACACACACACACACACACACACACACTGAGCATTTGCATGGTTCAAACTCCTACCTAACTATATTATGGCACTCGAGGGAAAAGCATTAGCAGAGTGCGCTATCTGAATTACTGGGCATCTGTTCTGCACCTGCAGTATTTATAGGGTGCTGACATCTTTATTTCTACAGAGGTATGTACATCTAGTACTACCTGTCAGGTGGGGGATAGCATATATATGCATTTGCAGCCACCTACTTCAGGGTCAGATATGCACATCGCACTGGCAGGTTATGTTCTATACCATGCTTCGTGACCACAGGACCTGTAACACACAACACAACCAGTCCAGAACACCACTCCCACATCCAGGACACACACTTTGCTTCCCTGGGAACAGTGCCGGGATATGCAGGTGTTCACATACACCATTCCAGTTGTTAACATCAGGTACAGGCATATTGTGTGTGGGAACTACTCAGGCCTCTACAACTTGACCCTACAGCCACTACAATTTGTGGGTCCATGTGCTATACAGTACCGGCACGACACTTCAATCCCACATACTCATCACAACACAGTGTTGACAGTGGAATTGTCCAGACAATACAGATAGGGCTCCCCTCAGTCTGTTATTGACGCCCACTTACTGTTAGAGGTCCTCAGCAACCCTCTTCCAGCACACACCAACAACACAGTTGTGGCTTAGCACATTCAAACCCTGGCATCTTCACTGTGCCCCTGCTTGACAGAGGCACAGCTCACTAGCCTCACATGTTGCCTTATGTGACCTACTTTACAGTGGCACAGTAGCCTACTGTACTGGGGATGCAGATGCCAAGCACACTCTGGCTAAGCTGTCATTACCTAGGGCAAACAGCCTAGTATTGACCTCTACACCCATATGTTTAATTGTCAGATGCACAATATTTGTTGCTGTTAGACTGTTTGCATGTCTTTATTGCCATAGCATTCCCTGTTCCTATGAACAACTTGTGTATCTGTGGAAGATGTTTGAATATGAGGGCGATCCACTATATCACTTATGTCTCTGTAGTCATTTACTGTGTGCACTGGGCAGATTGCTGTGTTGTGGTTAGTTCCTGGAATGACACGTACAAATACCAGATATGGGTGGCCAACTGCTAAACGGAGATATGGCCTAAGTGTGTGAGCATGCCCAGTTCAGCCTTTCCATGGTATGTTGTCTGACATATGCCTCATTTATCAAAGTGTGCGAGCATGCCCAGTGTGAGCTTTCCATATGTTGAACTCTGCAGTCCACCACATATTTGGGTGGGTGTGAACTTCAACAATATCTCACGTTTATGGTTGTGTGTTGGGTGTTATGTTGTGTAGTTACTGTCCAACTGCTTTGTGTCTGAACACAACATGGATTATACAGTGCCTGCAGGGATTGCATGGGATACTTTGCATACAGTTGTCAACATCCTTTCATAATGACCTAACACTGTAGTACCGTATAGTGTACTGGTTCAGTACTTTCACTGTGGTGGACAGTATCCTGGGCTTTAGTCCTATCACTGCTTGACATCTTCATAGTGAGCACAACAGACTGTGTAGGGGCCAGTTGTGCACATATGACCATATTGCATTATGTTCAGATATGGACTACCTACACCAGGCTTGTCCAACATTGGTAGTGTATTCCACAACATAGGTGGACATTGGCAAACACTAGCGATGTTCCCTAGGCCATTTCTGATGCTAGTCACAGAGTGTTTTTGTCCTTCGACACACATTGTAACTGGAGTTTGCCATGACATATGTCATGGTTAGTATACTGTGCCTCCGTCTACCTCTGACATAACAGTGATACCCAGGGTTAACCTACCATCTCCCATCCACTCATCAGGATTCCTCTTGAGGGGTGTTGATAGGTGACTCTCTGGCTAACCTGTACTGGGAGTTTACTCAAGAGTGGGGGTGGCTTCTGTGTTATGGATCATTCAGTAAGGCTTGTCCTATGTATGTCAGTGCTAGGATTCAGGTCTCTCATGTGCATAGCTCACTGCCATTCAGATTGTACAAGGTGCAGCATGTTCATTGATTCCAGCTTGGACATGGCTTCATACATCAGGCACAGCTTGCCTCTGGGTGGGCAGTATGGCAGTGTGTGGAGCTGCAGTTTGTTTAATCAGGCAATACATGGCATCTGTTCATGCTCTTTGCTACTCCTGATGAGGTACTGTTGTGGACTTTACAGTTGATGGAGGTGTCTGCTGAGGTATATCCCACAGGGCTATTGTAGTCAATTGTGGCACTGATGAAGGATGACTGCAGAGCCACAGTGACCTCCCCTTATCTAGATCTGACAACCTTCATGATTGGGTGGGTATATGGTATGTATCTGTGAACACTACAGCCACATGTTTGTCCAATGCAGGATATCTATCACCTTGTGTCCCCAGGTCTCTCATTACATGTTAGGTACATAATGGGTTAACACCTGTGTGGTAATTGGTGGGCACTTACTGTATATCCATGGTGGTTGTCTATACATATTTCTGCAATTAGCTTGCTGACATGGCTATGGCTCCAGTTGTCTGTTTCTATGTGGCCCTTTTGTGGGTTGCTTGTGTCAGCTGGGGGTCAGATATGGTGGGCAGTTTGTACTCCTCTGCATACATGTTCAGTCACAGTCCTTCCATGTTGGCCTGTACCTATGGGACATATATACAGAACGGGGGAGGTCCCAGGACCAAGCCTTGTGGGATGCCACTCATATCTGCTTTGTAGTCTGACATGGATGCAGCATGTCTGACCATGTCAGTTCTGTCCTTGGTCTGGTTTGCAACCCCTCTACTGACATAGGGGTTTATATTTAAGCTGGTGAACATATCCATACTGAACTCGTAGGGTATTGTCTGGAAGCATTTGCACGGTCCAGCTACGCTGTGTGGACCACATTGCCCTCATCAATGACCTTAATGACTGTTTCAAATGGGTCAAACATGTTTCGGGGCAGGATCTGCACTTATGACAGCCACACTGGGTAGGGTCCGGTGTCAGTGGGTCCCTGATAGCTTTATGTCTGAGGTACATATTGATCCTTTCCATAGCTGTGCAGACCAAGCTTGTCAGGATCCTGGGGTGGTAGTTTCCAGTATCCATTCAGGCAACACCTTTGTTGTGAAGGACCACTGTTGTTGTACACTGCTCTTTGGGTACATATCCTGTGGTAAGGCTGACATTGGGCAGTAGTGTGATTTGGCATTCCATTCTTCTTGGAGTCCATGTTGGCCTCAGCCCAGGACACCATATCATACCTTTGCTGCTGTGTGTTTTGCTTTGTAGATGATGGCTGTTACCTCAGCATCTGCAATGTCAGGGGGCCAGCAGTCTGCTGGGATAGATAATTTGCATTCTGGGGTTTGCACTGCACCTGTCAGGTTGTATGTTGGCAATATGTGTGTGTGTTTGGTATGTTGTTTGTAATATCTGTGTGATTCGGAGCATATCTGTGAATTCTCAACATGGTTCCTACCATCAGTTGAGTAAGCCTTGTGATTATCCTTAGTGTCCTGTACAATTTGTATCTTCATAGGTTCATAGGTTCATACTAGGCTATCCACCCTAGGGCATTAGTAAGCCTAGCCAGAGTGTGTGTGTCTGTCGCCGCCCCTTGCTATGTGAATATTATGGCCATTTATGATTTTCTTTACTGTGCCTCTGTCTGGACGTGACACAGTGAAGACCCCAGTGTACATCTACGATCATCCATCCACTTGGCAATATTCCTGTTGAGGGGTGTCAGTGAGGGGCTCTGCCTAACATGGATTGGGATCCTGTTCCAGGGTGTGGGGAGCCTCTGGGTTATGTATCTGTCCCTCCAGCACATCCTATTTCATTATGTGTTGAGGCTGACATCTGTCACTCTCACAGCTCCAATGGCTTTGATTTCCTGGGGTGGAGCATGTCCATTACTCCTGTGTTGGACATGGCCTTGAACAACAGACATACAATGCCTCTGTGTAGGCAGTCTGTGACTGCATTCAGCTGGGGTGTCTACAGCCAGGCAGCATATGACATATATTTGACACCCTTTATCCTCTTGGTGAGGTACCTTTGAGGTCTTCCTAACCGCTGCAGATGTCAGTTACGGTACATCCCATATGAGTCATTGTAACAGATTATGGGTCTGATAAGGGAACAGTACAGGGGCACAGTGACCTCTGTTGATGTAGATGTGAATCCTTTCATGATACGGTGTCCAATATAGACTGTCTTCCTAGCCACATTGGCATTGTGAGTGTCACATGACAGGTTACTGTCGACTTGCGTCCCTAGGTCCCTGATTACTCCTTGCATACATAATGGTTTACCACCTATGTGGTAATTTGTGAGTACCTTGTTTGGTATTTGGTGGGACATTCATACTGTCCAGTGTCTTCAGGATGTCTGGGTGGCGTTCCTGTGTGTGAGAGTGTGGTCTGTCGCATGCTACAGACTGTACAGCAGTTTTGACTACAGTTAGGTGCACATGGGTGGTCTCTGCTGCTTCGTGCATTGTCACTTACCTGGCCGTATGGGTGTCTGTGCTGCATATGGATACTCCCCCTCCTTTGATGTTTTGGTCCAGTTGTTGGGGCCATAACGCATGATATGTGGTATAACCTGGTAGTGCTGGTGTGCTGTCAGTAGGCTTGCAGCAGGTTTCTGTCACTGCACAGACATCAATGTTCTCCATACTGGGAAGTGCCTCGGGAGCATGCATATTGCAGTTTACACATCTGGCATTGGTCAGCATTACCCTTATGTTTCTTACCACTTATGTTTTCTAGGGTGGTGGGTTAGTCTTTTCGGCCTTGCCTATGTACAGCTCTATGGAGGTGGCAAAGGCCTTATCCAGTATCCAGACTCCCAGGGGTAACAGGTGCAAGCCATCCCTGGAACAGCAGCATGGCTTCTCATGCATGACATCTCAAGCAGACAGACATTAGAAACTCTTGGACTGACAGCTGTAATTGTGCCACCTGTTAAAGCTGATCATTCTGTGTTTGTACTGTGGCATCATTCTTGGTGAGGGTTGGATGCTGCAAACAGCCAGTGTCATACCGGCCTGGAGTACATACTCAGAGAGCTCATCCATGTCTCTTTTCATGTAGTCCAGGGAGGTACATCTCAGGTCATTCACACCAGCATGGACAATGGGTGCAACATATTTCTGCTTGCTTTGGGGTGACTTGCGTACTTGTGTTATGTGGCATATTGTGGCAGCCTACAGGCAGCTTACTGTACCCTTTCGCTTGTTCAGTCTGGTGAGTGGGACAGCAGTGTGTCTGCCTATACAGACACCTATTACAACTGTATCAGGCATGTTGTTTCTCCTTCTGGCCTGTGACTGTTTGGCACACCAGCTTTGTGTACTATGTGTTGCATGTGCTATGTTTGGAGGTTGTGGTTGCTTGGGGTCTACTTTGGAGGCCTCTGTTGGTGTGGTGTGTTTGTAATTAGGGCCTCCGGGAATGTTTTTCTGTGTTTATGTGTTTGGTTTACAGTTGTGATAGGTCTATGTGGGACTGGGTTTGTGGTGTGTGTGGTTACCTTCTCCTCCTGACTAGTTTTGACAGTACTGAGTTGGGGGAGCTCAGCCTCCGGTTTGGATAAATGGTTGCATCTCTCACATATATTTGTATTTATTGGGGGGAGTTGAGGGTTGTCTGTGTACTTGGGGCAGGTGTCACATTGCCTCTGGATTCACAGATTCTACTTGTTGTGGCTGGCCTTAGTGGATTGTATGTGTGGACATATTTTATTGCCATACTCCTGATCAGTGATTACTTCCCTTTTTATGTTTGCTCTGTCATGTAGTAGCTTCCTCATTCTTTTGCATGGTTTGGTAATGGCTGGAGTCCAGCATGCCAGATGCCTGCGTGTATGGCATTGTGTGTTGTTATTTTTGATTGCATAATCCAAGCATTCCTGGCTGTGTTCATGGAATGCCTGTATAACATGTTCTGCGGTGTGTCCCATATTCTGCACCTGCACAGGGCCTTTCATGGATTCCACATCGGTTTGGAGGGGTGCAACTTATGCTTAACACATGTTTTTCACTGTGGTTGTCTGGCCAGGGACTGTGGTCAGGATGTGTATATCCGGTGTGATTACTCTATGGTCTGGTCTTACCAGTGAGGGATACACTTCTCATCTTGCCATACAGTACGCATGTTGCTGATTATCACATCCAGTATGCTTACCCCTCTTGTGGGAGTGGTACGTTGTTCCTGGGCATTTTGGTTTATGGATTCTGGGAACTTTTCTCCTACTGTGTTGGTGATAGTATAATGCTCCCAGTGCATGTCTGGGTATTTTCAGTCACCCAATATAATGTGGTTTGGGGGGCTTGATATATTCATGTATTCCAACATAGGCCAGGTGCAGTTCCTGGTGTTAGGACAGTAGTCTGCAGCAGGCTATATACTGGGAGGCGGTTTTAGCCATTGGTATCTGACCATGGCTAATCCATGCTGCGTCTTGTTGTGGTACCAACATGGGGGTGTGGTTATCCTTGACAATTATTGCTAGTCACCCTCCTTTTGTAGCTTGTTCCATGTTTTGAGGCTGTACAGCACAGTATGAGGTGTAACCTGGTAGTGTTACGGTGCTGATGTGAGCCTTGACCCAGTTTTCTATTACAGGACTGATATCAACATTCTCCATACTGTGTGCGTTTACACTGCATGCATCTTGCTGTTTAGACTTCTGGCATTGGGTAGCATTACATCTAGGTTCCTATCCCTTGTGGTACCTATGAAGGTGGGTTTGTGTTTTGAGACTTACCTATTCAGGGCAAGCTGTGGGTACTGACAGCCTTTGCCAGTATCCATGGGGCCTGGACTGATAGGTGCACGCCACCCCTAGCAGGTGGTGCATCATGTCATGCTCAGCATGTCTTCCCAGGCTGAAACACATTGGCTCCCATTTGACTAACTGCATTACCTCAGCCAGTTATTGCAATTGATCATCCCATCGTCATTTTGTGGCTTCATGCTTGGTGAGGGTGGATGTTAGTCAGGGTCCTCAAGTGTGCATATAAGTACATTGTGTTACATTACTTAACACATGGCATTCATGCCTCAGGTGGTGCTGCAGGGCTGCCTCTGTCGGATGCACATATTACACTCCCTGTACATATTTGTGAGCAGGTCATGTCATTTTAGGCATCCCTGTTATTATTTGAGTGAGACAGAGAGGGGTATCATTCCCAGGGTTCCTACTGAGCCAGTGTATGTGCTATGCGTTGCCTCTTTGCCAAGGCCAGGTCATATTGGGCATGCCTCCTTCTGCCTACTGGGGCAGGCTCAGGTTGTTCCTCCTCTGAGTCACGCTCTGCCTGTGATGGCCTTGGCAATGGTGGGGGGCTGTTTGGCCCAGCCCTATGCTGGTCCTGCTGCAGCTGTTTTCGCAAGATCATATTATGTAGCATAGCACATACCATGACAATTTGGGTACATGTAGTTGGTGAGTACTGCAAGGCTCCACCAGATGTGTCCAGACACCGGAACCGTGACTTGAGCAGCCCAAACACACGCTCTATTACATTACGTGTTTGTGCGTGTGCCTCATTATGGCGTTCCTGTTCAGGTGTGTGTGCGTTTCTGATGGGTGTCATCAGCCACGGCTCCAGTGCATAACCTGCATCCCCCACTAGGTGTCCATGCGGGATGTCCCCATTGGCAAATGTCTGGTACAGCTGCGTGAAATGCCAGATGTTGGAATCATGGTAGCTCCCAGGGCAGCCAGCACACACATTCATTATTATGCCCTGGGCATAACACACGACCTGGCAGTTGATGGAGGGGAAGCCCTTGCAGTTAATGTAGGCCCTACCCCGCTCACCGGCTGGTGCTTTGATGCGTATGTGCGTGCAGTCTATTGCACCCACTACCTCAGGGTATTCCACTATTTGCTGGAAGAGACGCATATTGCTGGCCAATACCTCACGGGCATTGGGGAAATATACATGATCACCGACATGTGCTGACATGGCATCCAGGAACTGGTACAGTACCCTGGAGGCTGATGCCTGTGATATCCCCATCATATCACCAGTTGGTCTCTGGAAGGTACCTGTTGCTAGTATTCTTAGGCCAACACATACCTTGGTTTCCACTGGGATGGGTTCCCCTCTGTTGGTTCTGTGTGTGAGGCGTGGCCTGCACAGCTCGACTAGTTGCTGCAGGAGCTCTCTGTCCACTCTATAGCGCTCTACTATCTCCAACTCATGTAACCCGTGGTAGGTGACCCTGGGCCTGTACACTCTTCTCCGTCTCCTCACTGTGGGTTGTCTGGCACCATCTGCATTGTCACCACCCTCAGCAAGTTGCCTATGTCTCATTATGAAAGCTATGGCAGCCCCTAGCATTTCTGCGCTGAGTTCAGCTTTTTCAGTTTTCACTTCTAATAGCTTACTCCTGTCTTGCAGTGTCTCTTGAGAGAAACATCCTGCACTGCTGTTTGCAGAGTTTTAAGTGCTGGGCTGGGCTAGCTAGTATTCTGCCTGTGTAATTGCCTGCTTCTAATTGTTTTCACCTGCTAGCTCCAGCAGTATTCCCTGCTAGCTTCCTACTAATTCTGTTGCTTCCTTTTTCCTTTCTGTTTCCTCAGGGGGGAGCAGCGTGCATACCAGCAGAAACACGCTCACAGTGGCTTACACGCGCACACATGCTTACACGGTTCAAGATCTGCCTATTCGGGTTAAAACCCGCACACACCAGCGCAAACAGTGTTACAAATCTACCAACACACTCCCACAAGCTCAGCCTGCCTTACACGCGCACACTGCCCTACTCGCGCTTCATGGCGTGCACACATGCGCATGCACGCCCAGCAAGAAACTTTGGCGTAAGTAACAGTGTACACCTTCCATTTCTTGACTTTCCCATGCTTATCTTGTGGCACTCCTCTTTCCATGATCTGTGTCTGTCATCTGTCATGTAACACTGACCTCCAATGAACTGCATTTCTTTCTACCATTCCCCCCTGTGATGTCACCTATCTCCTACTCTATTCCTCCCCCTTATGTATCTCTTACACTACTCAGACTGTGCTCATTTGCTATGTGACTGTGGGATTCAGTATCCTAACCCTCATTTACATCTTATTGCCTACTAATGCTTAGTTACATGTCTTAGACTCAGCTTCCCCACTTAGCAACCACTACACGGTGGCCATGTTGTTTTTGGTCTGCTGGTCCCTGCATTGTCATTCCATGTATTGCATAAAACCCACATTTGTGGGTTTATAACCTTTAATTTTATGTTTTATACAGCGCAGCCCATTTGCGAAAATTATATTTTTTTAATATTTGCATCAGGGTACCTTGTCAATGGCCACATATTTGGCCATTGGCATGTTGCCTGACACATATGCACCCTTTATTTGAAGCTGACATGGCTCCATTGTGTTTTTTGCAGAACCGTACTCAGTTGTCAACTGAGTACATTTCTGCAGCTAACACGTCTCTTACACGGGCTGGTTTCTGCTTCGTGGATCGCTAATATTCCTCATTTGCATACCTTTCGGCTGCAAGTGAGGTATTTAGCATATCCACGCCCAATCCGTGTAAGAGACGTGTTAGCTGGTCTCTTACACAGAGTTTCGGGCTGTTCCTGGATTGCGAGGCTTGCATGGAGTGTTACACGTCTTTTACACTCCGTGCAAGCCTTCGTGAATCCTGCCCAATGTCTTATACCAAAAAGAGATTAGTTTTTAGATAGAAATGAATATTACCAATCAAATTATGATAATCAGAATTAGTTTTAAACATTACTTGAAGTGAATAGTTAATAACCAAATCATGTAGGAGGTAATATAATGCAGTATTTTTAAATCAGTTACTATAATTTAAAACATTTTATAGTAATGAGTGTTGGTTTGTGAATGAACTAAAGCAACTATAATAAAAGTATCCCTTTGAGTGTGAGAATTGATGAAACAATGTACTAAGCAAACATTTGAGAAGATGTTCACTTTGTTCTCTTATAATATATGGCTAATAAAACAAAAAAATAAAAAAAAAAAAGATGTGATAAGTGGCCTGGTTTTCCTCATTTGCTATGCAAGGAAATTTACTATGTTTCTAAGTGTCAGATTAATTATATAAGCACTTTTCCTTCTCAGGAATAAATACTAGACTTGTAATTGATTTATTATAGTAAGTATAAGTTTAAGCACAAGCATAAAGGTCTCAGAGTTGTTCTTGTGTCTTTCGGCTTTTCCCGGTTAGGGGTCGCCACAGCAGAACTCCTGTCTGCTAATGATTGGCAGTAGATTTTTATGTACCAAGTTGCCAGCCCTGAAGCACAACCTTCAACGAAGGTACGCCCATTCACGCATGTCTCCACACAGAAGACTCTCTAGCTAAGAATCGGACAGGACAACGTCTTACTGTGAGGTGACAACGCTATGGCAGCACCACCGCCGCAGTACCATAAAGGTCTCAGAGTAAATATATAAATACATACTTTTTGAAATAAATTCCAGAAGACTATATCTTTGTTTAATCTTTGAGAGATTTGGAAGACTGCATGGTTTTAGAATCAGTTCTTAGTTTCTTTTTCCTTACATTAGGCCAAGTATTTTTCTCTGGGGATCTTTTAAGATTGGTTGATACAGACCAGTCCATTTCTTCAGGAATTGTGATGATACTGTTATTCTTGATGAAGGTGGAAGCTTCTTCAATGTTGTTAAAATTTTCAAGTCATGTGAGTAAAGAATTCTGATTTTAGCAGGATAGACCATTTACGCTTTTATTTTATTTTGCTTGAGAAGTTTCACTAATGGCCATGTTTTTTCCTTAATCCTAACACTTTTGCTGAATAGTCATTGTCAAATCTAATCTGACTCTGTTTATATATAATGGTAATTTTCCTCCAGGCTGATTTTAGTATGCGTTCCTTATCCAAAAAAGAGAGAAACTTTACCACAATTGATCTTGGTGGTGCATTAACTCAAGCACTTCAGGAAGCCAGGAGATCAAAAAGGTGATGATGTCTTCATCCTCAGTTTTTTCTAGAAGACCAAATATTCTTATATTAGTTCTCCTCTCTCTGTTCTCTAAATCATCTACTTTGTTGATTAGCCAACGTTAGAGAAAAATACTTTAAAAAGACCAAAAGCATAAGGTTCAGTTCAGGTAACTTTATTCTTGCGCAAGGAGACAAAAAATGCAGTTACAGAGTTTGTCTGGCTAAATCAGGAAGTGTCACAGTTATTATACCTTCCTTTCAAGACATTGCCCACTACGACTGACATAGCAGATCACCAGTTCACAATTCCGTTATTTTATAGATATTTCTCATACTTCTAGCTGACTTTTCAAAGTTTTAAAAAAGATTTTTCAGTAAACAGGATGGCCTTGATGATCACTGGTCAATTATAACTTTCTTACTATGTGATGTTACAAGTCTAGGTACTATGGCTAATTTAAGCACAATGCAAGTACAGATTTCTGAAGCAGTCTATTGCTCTTTATATCTAACTATCTTGCAGCTTGTGCACTTTTTCATCAACTCGAACAGAGCTTATTGTCTATAATGAATGGATCTACAGAAATTATTCTCCTTTTAATTTCCTGACCTAGCAGAAAATCACCTGCTTTCCAGTACATTTCCAAGGCATAAACATGTATTTTGCTGTGCTAGCAAACTAGGTCAGAGTGCATCTTGCAGTGTCAGAAAGCATAATTTCAGAAAAGCACATTTGCAGTCTCAAATAAAACTAATGCTGCATATAGAATACAAATGTGTTAAATCTTCCCTTATTAAAATAAGCATTGCACACATATGTTAATACATATTTTTCTAACATTTCCCCCCTGTTAATACTTTTTATTCTATTTCAGAAGCATAAACAGTTTATTTTCTTCTCCTAACCTCTTCCTTTGAGGATTTGTAGCTAAGAGAGTCATTCAGTTTAAACTTATGAAAGTGTTTCCTTTTTCAACAGTTCTTCAATTTCAGTACTTTGATACAAAGTCTCAGAAACTGACATGTCTATAAAATCTTTGATTAATTTTTTCATGCAGGGAATTCCACAGCAAATGCATGCTCCTAACAATAGTAATCCCACACAAATGGCAATTAGGATGTTCATTAGGATGGAATCCCAACCCCCAAACAAATTCTGGAAAAAGTCCATCAGTGGGTTTGGGCCTGGCCTAGTCATGTCTGACACTTGTTGGATCACTTCCAAATGGTCATTAATTTCATGCTTATTGTCGGGAATGAACGAACAGCACTCGTCTTTGATTAAAGCGCACGTACCACCTCTTGCTGCTAGGGTGAAGTCAAGAGCCATGCGGTTTTGAAGCACCACAGTTCTCATTGCATTCAGTTCATCAGTCATTAATTCAAGAGCAGAAAAAGTTGCATTGCTCATGACCTCGAGAAGTTTGGATAGCTTTCTCAGTTCCCAAATTGATTTAACTGCACCATATGCAGGGGCTATGCCAGCCCAGGATATGATAGTGTCACTCAAGTCCATGTGTGCTAGTTTACTTTTGTCTTTTACAGAGTTATGGTTCCTCCAGCCTGCTACGATCTGTCCCACTGGATTCTCAGGTTTCTTGATTGGATTTTCAGGTTTCTTCGCGACATCTCTGACGTTTTTAATTCTCCCATGAGGCAAAGCTGTAGTGTGTCGTATGGCCGGGACCAGTTAACCCAAAAAACAACTGCCGGACCAATTCTCAGGCAACCATTTGTATGCCTTTTTCCCACATATGAAATAACAGTTTTCTACCTTAGTATTGATATACACCTTCCCTGCATGAAACATTTTCTTATCTATAATAGTCAGTTGCTTTAAAAGAATAGGATTATGTTGTATATCACTGACAGTTTTATGTAAGGACTCAAAATATGAGTCATAATCTGCATCACAAATTGTTTCTGTATTTTTAGCATTTTTAGGTTTAATATAACATTTATAAGAGATAGTAATATTACATCTACTCCAACCTACTTGAATGGTGTCATTCTTAAAAAAGCATACGATTCCTGTTTGTGTAACAGGCAGAAATAATGCAATTTTGTCCCTAGATTTTACAGGTGTAGTCTCAAAAATCAAGTTTTCCCAGGTCTCATTGACCCCTAGGGGGACAGCAGCCATCAATAATCCCTGTATGCTGTTGGTATAGCTGTGCAAATCCAACAATTTGAAATATTAAAAGTCTCAGCATACACATATTTAATTGCTTGGTAAGTGTTAAAGTTTGGATGTCAGTCTATGAATGTTGAATCACGTTTATTCAGTCTAGCTGGTGTGGCTGAAGAAAAGAAAGGCCACAGCAAAAGCCACAGCAAAAAGAACATTGTCACTAATGCAGTTATTAAGATGATTATGCAACATTGTTAAATATACTGCTGAAATCGTTCAGTATTCCTATTGTCTCTAGGTCTTGTCATCATTTTTATTGCTGCTGTGTGTTAGCAAGAGTTTTATCAAGTTCTAAGTCTTTGACTAGTTTACAGTGTGTCAAATGAATCCAAGATGATCGTTCCACAATCTTGACTGCTGTGGGCGTGTTCAGCAGTACTTGATATGGACCTTCCCATTTTGGAGTCGTCCAATTCTTCTTTTTGATTGTCTTCACCCAGACCCAAGTGCCCGGGGCTACTGCTACTTCGGAGGTGTTAGTTTGTTTTTTATCTGAAACAGAATTAAACTGTAAAAGATGTTTGTTATTTAGCATATTCCTCATGTAGTCTGCAAGTGTCCAATCTGCTTCCTGGTCTGCAGGCATGAGAGGTTTCCACTGAGGTATATAATAAGCTCTTCCGAAAATCTTTTCGAAAGGTGTCAGTCCTTTTGCATTCGGAACAGTTCTCATGCTCAACAGTGCCAGGGGCAAACAGTACACCCAATTCTTCTGTGTTTCTGTTATAAGTTTCCTAAGTTTATTCTTTAAAACTTCATTGTGCCTTTCTACCAACCCTGCAGATTGAGGGTGATATGCACAGTGATGTTTCAAAGAAATCCCAAAATACTGACTTAGCTGTTGTATAGTTTGGTTAACGAAATGTGTACCATTGTCACTGTAGATCCTTTCCGGTATGCCAAATCTAGGAATAATCTCTTTAACTAGGGTCTTTGCAACAGTGGCTGCATCTGATTTACTAGTCGGAAAGGCCTCCACCCATTTGGAGAACATATCCACAATGACAAGGCAGTACTTCACATTTCAGTTTTCACATTTGTTCAATTCTATGAAATCCATACAGATGGTATGAAATGGATACGGTGGTGTAGGGAAACTCCTTTGCTTGGGCTTTAATGCCCCTTGTGCATGATGTTTATTACAAGTGTGACATGACAGGCAAAATTTTTTAGTGTAGTTTGAAAACCCGAACGTAGCGAACACCCAATTCACTAACTGTACCATCCCCCCTGTTGAGACATGGCTCTGCCCATGGCTCAACAAAGCTGCAAATCTAAATAAATTAGATGGTAGTATTGGTTTTCCCTCTTTGGAGATGTACAGCCCTTCCTTGAGAATTGCTCCTTGTCTTCTCCATTTTTGTTTTTCAGCCTGTGTAGTAAGTGTCTGCATTGTTTTCAACATTTCTAAGTCTAAAATCTCAGAAAGTTGTAATTCCTCGTTCAAAAGAAATGCTTCTGAGGCTGCTTGCTTTGCAGCTGTGTCAGCTCTCGCATTGCCTTTTGAAATTCTATCTTGTTGTTTTGTATGAGCTATGCATTTACAAATAGCTACTTTCTGAGGCAACTGAATAGAATCTAACAAATCTAAAATAAACTGTGCGTGGTTAATCGGTTTGCCAGTAGATGTCACCATTCCTCGATTCTTCCACTGTTGTGCAAAGACATGTACAGTAGAAAAAGCATACTGGCTGTCTGTAAAAATGTTTACGCTTTTACCCTTTGCTAAGGTACATGACCGTGTCAAGGCAATCAACTCTGCTGCTTGTGCAGATAAGTTATGTGGTAGAGATTTCGCTTCTACAATCTCAGTGTCAGAAACTACTGCATGACCTGTTAGGTTCTGTCCTGTAGGACTCCTTTTGCATGAGCCATCCACGTAATATGTCAGCTCGGCATTATCCAAGGGAACATCCATGAGATCTTTTCTAGGCAGTGTCTTTTGCTCAATTACCTGCAGACAGTTATGGGGTGTGCCATCTACAGGAGTTGGGAGCAAGGTAGACAGATTCAAAGTAGTACATCATTCAATTGTCATGTGAGGTTGGCTCAGCAATATAGTCATACAAGAAAGATGCCTAGCAGGGGAAAGATATGCTATTTTGTCTTGCAGTAAAATGATTGCAACTGCATGAGGCACTCTCAATGTGAGAGGGTGGAATAACACTACTGAGGCCGAAGCCTGCACTGCCATTGCAGCTGCAACTACTGCTTGTACACAACGGGGTAGAGACCTCGCCACTGGGTCCAGTTGTGATGAATAATAAGCAATGGGGCGCTGCTTGTCCCCATGCTGTTGAGTCAATACTGATGTCATATAACCTTGCTTGCAATCTACAGTTTGGAAAAAACGTTTGTGATAATTTGGTAATCCTAAAACTAATGATGATGCTATTAATTGTTTTAGCTTGCAGAAAGTTAATTCTGCTTCCGGTGTCCATTGTATTAAATCTTGTGCTGCCATAGGCTTCTTAAAAATCAGGTCGGTTAAAGGTGCAGATTCCAAAGCATAGTTTGGGATCCAGCTCCGACAGAAATTAGTCGTACCCAGGAAGGACATCATTTCCTTCTTGGTTGTGGGTTTTGGTGCTTGTAAAATCGCTACTTTTCTGTCCTCATCTAGTGTTCTGCCATCTTTGGATATTACATATCCAAGGTATTTCACTTGTTTTCTCCAAAGCTGCAATTTATTTTTGCTTACTTTGTGTCCTTCTACTGCTAAGAATTTTAATAATGCTATAGTATCTTCCTTACAATCTTGCTGGGTAGGGGCAGCCAGCAGGATGTCATCAACATAAAGAAAAATTTGACTACCTTCCGGTGGGATAAATCCCGCTAGATTACTTACCATTTCTTGTGAGAATATTGTTGGACTTTCACTATAACCCTGTGGTAGTCGTGTATATGTATACCGTTTCCCCTGAAATGTAAATGCAAACCAATACTGGCTATCAGGGTGTATTGGTATTGAAAAGAATGCATTGCTGATATCTACCACGGAAAAATACTTCTGTTGAGGTGTTAAATCATTCAACAAGGTATGTGGATCTGGCACCATAGGTGCTCTTAGTATTACTGCGTCATTTACAGCTTGTAAATCTTGGACCATACACCATTCTCCATTTGCTTTTCTAACTGGGAATAAGGGTGTGTTACATGGTGACTCGGGGGATTCCACCAGTATTCCCCTCTTAATCAAAGCTGCTATGATAGGTTTAATACCTGCCTCTGCATCTTTTCTCAAGGGGTACTGTCTCTTTTGTGGTCTAAATGCTGACTTTGGCGTGATAGTAACTGGTCCTGCTGTGCAAATTAGTCCTACGTCTGATTTTCCTGTTGACCAGAGAGTTTCTGGTATGTCTAACAAAGCTTTTTCTCCCTCTTCTAATAAGAGGGTTTCTCAGCTGTCTTTGCTGGACTGCAAGTGTACAGCTGGATGTGTTTGTGTTATCCAGTTCAGTTTCTGTCTTTGTATTCCCTGTTCTGACAGTTCTGATTCTGTCTGTTTTTCCCATTTTGTGACTTTTTCTCCTAGGTCTATCCATTTTAAATCTTCTTCTTTAGTTAAACTAACATGCGGTATTAGATTTGATTTGTAAAGTGAAAAGAACTCCTGGGGTAATGAACAACTAACTACACTGTTCCCTTTCATGTCCCAGTACAAATTACACAGTACTAATCTGTTTGCATGATTTTTAAACAGTTCTTGTTCGTATTATTTGTCAGGTCCTGGCGTATTACAATAATACAGAGTACAGTGCAACAGGTGTTGTATGTCAATGCAAAGGGAGGGGAACTTACTGATAGCTACATTCATTAACTCTTCAGTTACTGCTCCAGGGCCAGTTGTAACCAAGTCCTGGCTGTACCAGTAAAATGTCTCACCTTCCGTTTGCACTGCAAAAGTATTGGTCTGTCACTGTGCTTCCATACCCTGCATGGTTGGAACTACTGCTATGCCTAATAAGTTGCATAAGATCCCTGCCCAAAAGGTTCACTGGGCATTTCACAGAAACAACAATTTTGCTTTTCTGGGTTAATCCTGAAACAGGATCTGTTATTGTAAAGTTATGGGAGAGAGGCTCCCGATACAGCTGTCCATTAGCTGCTTTTACAAGTATAAAGTCATGTGATTCTGAATTTTCTGGTAGTTTGGAGGGGTGTACCAGGGTCCGTGATGCCCCTGAATCACACAAGAATTTGACTTCCCTCCCTTCTACCAGGAGTGTCACTTCTGGTTTTGTGTCAGCTAGATAGAGCTCTAAGCTCAGTAAGGCTAGGTCTAATATTTCGTTTTCTTCACTATCGGTAGATTCCTGCACTTCCTCTATTATCACATTCTCTGCTCCTTCTATCACATTGTCATTTGTCTTTTCTCTATTATTCCTATCTAGTGATTCCTGACTTTCATATAGTCAGTCCTCACCCTCATCATTTTTGTCTTCCACTGCTGCTTTCTTATTTTTCCTTCAATCCCTTGCCATGTGTCCTTTTTTTCCGCATTTGAAGCACTCACCTATTTTCTTTCTCCCTTCAAAGTCCTCTGATCACTGATCAGATTGTTTATTTCCCTGGGCAATCTTTTTGCCCTTTTGTCCAGACTGTACTAAATAAACTTCTCCATCTTATACAGCAGATACTTGGGCTTTCTTTTTCTTTTTCTTGTTAAAATGCCTATCGGCATGTCTAGCATATTCAAGCAGTGATTGTAATCTGCTTGTACGATGGTCTACCATGTGTTTAGTAATAAAACTACTTATGGGTGCAATACTGCCTTTCAAAAATGCATTCTTTAACTGCTGCTCATATGGGGAATCTTGTGTCTGATCTTCAGGCACTTGCATTCCACAATGATTGTTAAAGCATTCCAATAATCTTGAAAAATATCTATCAACAGCTTCACTTTCTTGTTGGATGCATTGATTAATGCAAGTCCAGCCTGCCCTAGGCTTCCATTTCTCAGAAATTCGGTCTGTCAGACCTTTCACTCTGTTGTCTAGTTCTGCGCTGCTATGTGGGAGGGGTCTAAGTGCAGCGTCACAGGGATTCCAGTTGCCACTGATCATGTGCCAATCTGGACCTACTATTTGTCTGACTACTTTTTCTACTTCTTCTCCATTTAAGTGATAACTTAACCTCATGCCCTGTAAGTCTTCTAAGAACTTTCTAAAATTAACTTTTGGATGGGGGATTCCCTCTGTGGCTTTCCGGACGTCTTCCGGTGCCCACGGTCTGTATATTAAGAGAGTTGGGTTCTGTCCTTCTTGTCCTGCCTGAGGATTTGGTACTTGTATGAGTGGGCATATTTCTTCTTCACTCATAGCCCGTGAATTTCCATTCATTTCATATAATTCAATATCCCCTTTTAAATTACGTGTTCGAGACCTAGTCTCGAAAGGATCTCTAACAAACGGTAGTGGTTTTATAGGAACAACTGGATATCGCAGAGGTGGGTCAGTTTGTTCTTTTGCTTCATATTCCGGTAAGGGAACTGGTAAGGGAACCGAAACTGGAGTGGGCGGAGAGGCTGATGCTATAACCAAGTTATTATCCTCTTTGTCTAGAAACATTGCTTTTGAATTTTTATTCTTTTTTTCTCTTCGGTTTGCTTCCTCAATTCACCTGTGTGCCTGAGGAACTCCTAGTTTACGCTGTTTTTTAACCCGACCTTTAGAATCGGTTTTTAACTGTCTAATAAGTTTGATAAAGCGAGGATCTTTCTAGTTTCCCATCAAATTCATATTTATTAACCCATTTAGTATAATATTTAATGTTGTCGGCGCGCTGTGATTGCATATATTTTGCGTCTTCGGTTAACGGTGGGCTTTGGGGTCTTTTTGTTTTTGTGCACGTATTACCCATTTTGTTCTAACCTTTTTTAAATGTTACGTAACCCTTTTGTTTTTTTTAATGTGGTACCACCAAGTGTTTACAGTCTCTTCAGACTACCTGCCTACTTATTCTGTTTCCCTGATCTATGACAAGATAGCAATATTTCTGTTCCTGAATTTTAAAAATTATTACAGAACAAATACAATCAAGTCCCTGATCTAAAACAGAAAAAGTAGATTCACCTTACCTGAGCCTCAGCCATTGGTCACTCACTGTTCAAATGGAACCCGCCTTCAGTCATAGATCAGAAAAGTGACTGGCCTCTTTTGCACGACAATTCAGTAGGAGGTCTTTCAATGAAGAACATCCGGTGTGGTATCTTCCCTGCGCAGTTTCATGCCACCTTGCCCATCTGATCCCAGGCTAAACAAGGGTTTCCGGCTCCCGAAGGACCAAAAAATGTTAGAGAAAAATACTTTAAAAAGACCAAAAGCATAAGGTTCAGTTCAGGTAACTTTATTCTTGTGCAAGGAGACAAAAAATGCAGTTACAGAGTTTGTTTGGCTAAATCAGGAAGTGTCACAGTTATTATACCTTCCTTTCAAGACATTGCCCACTACGACTGACGTAGCAGATCACCAGTTCACAATTCTGTTATTTTATAGATATTTCTCATACTTCTAGCTGACTCTTCAAAGTTTTGAAAAAGATTTTTCAGTAAACAGGATGGCCTTGATGACCACTGGTCAATTATAACTTTCTTACTATGTGATGTTACAAGTCTAGGTACTATGGCTAATTTAAGCATAATGCAAGTACAGATTTCTGAAGCAGTTTATTGTTCTTTATATCTAACTATCTTGCAGCTTGTGCACTTTTTCATCAACTCGAACAGAGCTTATTGTCTATAATGAATGGATCTGCAGACATTATTATTATTATTCTCCTTTTAATTTCCTGACCTAGCAGAAAATCACCTGCTTTCCAATACATTTCCAAGGCATAAACATGTATTTTGCTGTGCTAGCAAACTAGGTCAGAGTGCATCTTGCAGTGTCAGAAAGCATAATTTCAGAAAAGCACATTTGCAGTCTCAAATAAAACTAATGCTGCATATAGAATAAAAATGTGTTAAATCTTCCCTTATTAAAATAAGCATTGCACACATGTTAATACATATTTTTCTAACAGCCAATTATTTTGGTGTAGCAAGAATTCTGTCTGATTTTCCTCTTCTTTGAGCCTCCCATCTATGTCATTTAGTGATGTCTCCATATCAAGTAATTTATTTTGTTGCTGCTGTAATATTTCTTTTAATACATCTGTTTGCTTTTGACAATTTTCCTTGAGACCTTCCAAGTTATCTGTAAATCTATCCATTTTCAACGACATTTCCTGTAATGTGGAAGACATCAGTTGAATCTCTTTCTTCAGAGTAGTTTCTGAGTGAGAATTCTTTAAGCTGGTCATTACCATACAGTTGAAATGTTCTAGAGTATATTTTGACAGGGAAAACTTGATAAAATTCCTTGAAATTTGAGTTGTAGTTCTTAAGTTCCTTGATGTTATTTTACTATTTTTAGTTAATGAAAATAATTTTTTCCCTGTTTTCTAGTACTGTTTTATGGAGCTCTAAAAGATGCTGGGCAGGATTCACGAAGGCCTGCACGGAGTCTAAGAGTAGTGTAAGACTCCATGCAGCCTTCGCGATCCAGGAACAGCCCTAAATTCCGTGTAAGAGACCAGCTAAAATGTCTCTTACACGGAGTGGGCGTGGATATGCTAATCACCTCACTTACAGCCCAAAGGCATGCAAATGAGGTAGATTAGTGATCCAGGAAGCCCAAAGCAGCCCGTGTAAGAGCCGTTTTAGCTGCAGAAATGTACTCGGTTGACAACTGAGTACGTTTCTGCAAAAAACACAATGGAGCCATGTCAGCTCCAAATAAAGGGTGCATATGTGTCTGGCAGCATGCCAATGGCCAAATATGTGGCCACTGGCAAGGTACCCCGATGCAAATATGAAAAATAAATAATTTATTAATTTAAACGCAGCGCAGCCCCACGCAAATGGGCTGCGCTGTATAAAACATAAAAATGAAGGTTATAAACCCACAAATGTGGGTTTTATGCAATACATGGATTTACAATGCAGGGACCAGCAGACCAAAAACAACACGGCCACCGTTTAGTGGTTACTAAGGGTGGAAGCTGAGTCTAAGACATCTAATTAAGCATTAGTAGGCAATCTGATGTAAATGAGTGTTAGGATACTGAATTCCACTGTCACATAGCAAATGAGCACATTCTGAGTAGTGTAAGAGATACATAAGGGGGAGGAATAGAGTAGGAGATAGGTGACATCACAGGGGGGAATGGTAGAAAGAAATGCAGTTCATTGGAGGTCAGTGTTACATGACAGATGTCCGACACATATCATGGAAAGAGGAGTGCCACAACATAAGCATGGGAAAGTCAAGAAATGGAAGATGTACACTGTTGCTTACACCAAAGATTCTTGCTGGGCATGCATGCGCACGTGTGCGCGCCATGATGCGCGAGTAGGGCAGTGTGCGCGTGTAAGGCAGACTGAGCATGCGGGAGCCTGTTGGCAGACTTGTAAGACTTTTTGCGCTGGTGTGCTCACGTTTTATCCCGAATAAGCAGATTCTGAACCGTGTAAGCATGTGTGTGCACGTGTAAGCCACTGTGAGCATGTTTCTGCTGGTATGCACGTTGCTCCCCCCTGAGGAAACAGAAAGGAAAAACGAAGCAACAGAATTAGTAGGAAGCTAGCAGGGAATACTGCTGGAGCTAGCAGGTGAAAACAATTAGAAGCAGGCAATTACCAGGCAGAATAGTAGCTCAGCCAAGCACTTAAAACTCTGCAAACAGCAGTGCAGGATGTTTCTCTCAAGAGACACTGCAAGACAGGAGTAAGCTATTAGAAGTGAAAACTGAAAAAGCTGAACTCAGAGCAGAAATGCTAGGGGCTGCCATAGCTGTCATAAGGAGACATAGGCTACTTGCTGAGGGTGGTGACAATGCAAATGGTGCCAGACAACCCACAGTGAGGAGACGGAGAAGAGTGTACAGGCCCAGGGTCACCTACCACGGGTTACATGAGCTGGAGATAGTAGAGCGCTATAGAGTGGACCGAGACCTCCTGCACCAAATTGTCGAGCTGTGCAGGCCACGCCTCACACACAGAACCAACAGAGGGGAACCCATCCCAGTGGAAACCAAGGTATGTGTTGGCATAAGAATACTAGCAACAGGTACCTTCCAGAGACCAACTGGTGATATGATGGGGATATCACAGGCATCAGCCTCCAGGGTACTGCACCAGTTCCTGGATGCCATGTCAGCACATGTCGGTGATCATGTATATTTCCCCAATGCCCGTGAGGTATTGGCCAGCAATATGCGTCTCTTCCAGCAAATAGCGGAATACCCTGAGGTAGTGGGTGCAATAGACTGCATGCACATATGCATCAAAGCACCAGCCAGTGAGCAGAGTAGGGCCTACATTAACCGTAAGGGCTTCCCCTCCATCAACTGCCAGGTCGTGTGTGATGCCCAGGGCATAATAATGAATGTGTGTGCTGGCTGCCCTGGGAGCTACCATGATTCCCATATCTGGCATTTGACGCAGCTGTACCAGACATTTGCCAATGCGGACATCCCACATGGACACCTAATGGGGGATGCAGGTTATGCACTGGTGCCGTGGCTGATGACACCCATCAGAAATGCACACACACCTGAACAGGAATGCCATAATGAGGCACACGCACAAACACGTAATGTAATAGAGCAGGTGTTTGGGCTGCTCAAGTCACGGTTCCGGTGTCTGGACACATCTGGTGGAGCCTTGCAGTACTCACCAACTACATGTACCCAAATTGTCATGGTATGTGCTATGCTACATAATATGATCTTGCGAAAACAGCTGCAGAAGGACCAGCATAGGGCCGGGCCAATCAATCCCCCACCATTGCCAAGGCCATCACAGGCAGAGCGTGACTCAGAGGAGGAACAACCTGAGCCTGCCCCAGTAGGCAGAAGGAGGCATGCCCAGTATGCACTGGCCTTGGCAAAGAGGCAGCGCATAGCACATACACTGGCTCAGTAAGAACCCTGGGAATGATACCCCTCTCTGACTCACTTATATAATAACAGGAATGCCTAAAATGACATAACCTGCTCTCAAACATGTACAGGGAGTGTAGTATGTGCATCCAACAGAGGCAGCCCTGCAGTACCACCTGAGACATGAATACCATGTGTTAAGCAATGTAACACCCTGTAGTATATGCACACTTGATGACCCTGACTAACATCCTACCCTCACCAAGCATGATGCCACAATATGACGATGAAAAGATCAAGTGCAATAATTGGCTGAAGTATTGCAGTTAGTCAAAGGGGATCCAATGTGTACCAGCCTGGGATGACATGCTGAGCATGACATAATGCTCCACCTGCTAGGGGTGGCATGCACCTATCAGTCCAGGCCTTATGGATACAGGCAAAGGCTGCTCTTACCCACAGCGTGCCCTGAATAGGTAAGGCTCAAAACACAAACCCACCTCCATAGGTATCACAAGGGATAAGAACCTAGATGTAATGCTACCCAATGCCAGAAGTCTAAACAGCAAGATGCATGCAGTCTAAACTCCCACAGTATGGAGAATGTTGATATATGTCCTGTAATAGAAAACTGGGTCAAGGCTCACAACAGCACCGTAACACTACCAGATTACACCTCATACCGTGCTGTACAGCCTCAAAACATGGAACAAGCTACAAAAGGAGGGTGACTAGCAATAATTGTCAAGGATAACCACACCCCCATGTTGGTACCACAACAAGAAGCAGTATGGACTAGCCATGGTCAAGTAACAGTGGCTAAAACTGCCTGCCAGTTTATAGCCTGCTACAGACTACCATCCTAACACCAGGAACTGCACCTGGCCTATGTTGGAATACATGAATATATCAAGCCCTCCAAACCACATTATATTGTGTGACTGAAAATACCCAGACATAGACTGGGAGAATTATACTAGCTCCAACACTGTAGGACAAAAGTTCCTAGAATCCATAAACCAAAATGCCCAGGAACAACGTACCACTCCCACAAGAGGGGTAAGCATACCATCTGTGATAATCAGCAACATGGGTACTGGATGGCAAGATGAGAAGTGTATCCCTCACTGGTAAGACCAGACCATAGAGTAATCATACTGGATATACACATCCTGACCACAGTCCCTGGTCAGAAAACCACAGTGAAAAACATGTGTAAAGCAAAAGTTGCACTCCTCCAAACTGATGTGGAATCCATTAAAGGCCCTGTGCAGGTGCAAAATATGGGCCACACCTCAGAAACTGTTATACAGGCATTCCATGAACACTGCCAGGAATGCTTGGATTACGCAATCCCAAATAAAACCAAGACACAATGCCATACACGCAGGCATCTGGCATGGTGGACTCCAGCCATTACCAAACCATGCAAGAGAATGAGGAAGCTACTACATGATACAGCAAACATAAAACAGGAAGTAATCACTGATCAGTAGTATGGCAATAAAATATGTCCACACATACAATTCACTAAGGCCAGCTACAACAAGATGAATCTGTGAATCTTGAGGCAATGTTACACCTGCCCCAAGTACACAGACAACCCTGAACTCCCCCCAAAGAAATACAAATATATGTGAGAGATGCAACCATTTATCCAAACCGGAGGCTGAGCTCCCTCAACTCAGTACTGTCAAAACTAGTCAGGAGGAGAAGGTAACCACACACACCACAAACCCAGTCCCACATAGACCTATCACAACTGCAAACCAAAGACATAAACACAGAAAAACATTCCCGGAGGCCCTAATTACAAACACACCACACCAACAGAGGCCTCCAAAGCAGACACCCAAGCAACCACAACCTCCAAACATAGCACATGCAACACATAGTACACAAAGCTGGTGTGCCAAACAGTCACAGGCCAGAAGGAGAAACAACATGCCTGATACAGTTGTAATAGGTGACTCCATAGACAGACACATTGCTGTCCCACTTACCAGACTGAACAAGGGAAAGGGTACAGTAAGCTGCCTGTAGGCTGCTACAATACGCCACATAACACAAGTACGCAGGTCACCCCAAAGCAAGTATAAATATGATGCAGTCATTGTCCATGCTGGCGTGAATGACCTGAGATGTACCTCCCTGGACTACATGAAAAGAGACATAGATGAGCTCTCTGATTATGTAGTCCAAGCCAGTATGACACTGACCGTTTGCAGCATCCTACCCTCACCAAGAATGATGCCACAGTACAAACACAGAATGATCAGCTTTAACAAGTGGCACAAGTACTGCTGTCATTCCAAGGGGATCCAATGTCTGTCTGCTTGGGATGTCATGCTTGACAAGCCACGCTGCTATTCCAGGGATGGCTTGCACCTGTTACCCCTGGGCATCTGGATATTGGATAAGGCTTTTGCCACCTCCATAGAGCCTTTCGTAGGCAAGGCTGAAAAGACTAACCCACCACCCTAGAAAACATAAGTGGAAAGAAACAGAAGGGTAATGCTGACCAATGCCAGACATGTAAACCTCAATATGCATGCTCCCGAGGCCCTCCCCAGTATGGAGAACATTGATGTCCATGCAGTGACAGAAACCTGCAGCAAGCCTCCTGACAGCACACCAGCACTACCAGGTTATACCTTATATCATGCGTTATGGCCCCAAAACCTGGACCAAAACATGAAAGGAGGGGGGAGTATCCATATTCAGCACAGACACCCATACGTCCAGGTAACTGACAATGCACAAACCATCAGAGACCACCCATGTGCAACTAACCGCAGGAAAAACAGCTGTACAGTCTGTAGCATGCTACAGACCACACTCTCACACACAGGAACCCCACCCAGCCGTCCTGAAGACACTGGACAGTATGAATGTCCCACCAAATACCAAACAAGGTACTCACAAATTACCACATAGGTGGTAAACCATTATGTATGGAAGGAGTAATCAGGGACCTAGGGACACATGTGGACAGTAACCTGTTATGTGACACTCACATTGCCAACGTGGTTAGGAAGACTGTCTATATCTGACACCGTATCATGAAAGGATTCACATCTACGTCAACAGAGGTCATTGTGCCCCTATACTGTTCTCTTATCAGACCCATAATCTAGTACAATGCCTCATTTGGGATGTACCTTACCTGACACCTGCAGCAGTTAGAAAGACCTCAAAGGTACCTCACCAAGAGGATAAAGGGTCTCAAATATATGTCATATGCTGCCTGGCTGTAGACACCCCAGCTGAATGCAGTCACATACTGCCTACACAGAGGCGTTGTATGCCTGTTGTACAAGGCCATGTCCAACACAGGAGTAATGGACATGCTCCACCCCAGAAAACCCAAAGCCATTGGAGCTGTGAGAGTGAGAGATGTCAACCTCAACACATAATGAAATAGGATTTGCTGGAGGGACAGATACATAACCCTGAGGCTCCCTACACCCTGGAACAGAATCCCACTCCATGTTAGGCAGAGCCCCTCACTGACACTCTTCAACAGGAATCTTGCCAAGTGGATGGATGATCGTAGATGTATACTGGGGTCTTCACTGTGTCACGTCCAGACAGAGGCACAGTAAAGTAAATCATAAATGGCCATAATATTCACATAGCAAGGGGTGGCGAAAGCCACACACACTCTGGCTAGGCATATAAATGCCCTAGGGTGGATAGCCTAGTATGAACCTATGAACCTATGAAGATACAAATTGTACAGGACACTAAGGATAATCACAAGGCTTTCTTAACTGGTGGTAGGAACCTTGTTGGGAATTCACAGATATACTCTGAATCACTCAAATATTACAAACAACATACCAAACACACACACATATTGCCAACTGACAGGTGCAGTGCAAACCCCCCCCCCCCCAGAATGCAAAATATCTATCCCAGCAGACTGCTGGCCCCCTGACATTGCAGATGCTGACGTAACAGCCAGTATCGACAAAGCAAAACACACAGCAGCAATGGTATGAGATGGTGTCCTGGGCTGAGTCCAACATGGACTCCAAGAAGAATGGAATGCCAAATCACACTACTGCTCAATGTCAGCCTTACCACAGGATATGTACCCAAAGAGCAGTGTGCAACAACAGTGGTCCTTCTCAACAAAGGTGTTGCCTGAATGGATACTGCAAACTACCACCCCAGAATCCTGACAAGCTTGGTCTGCACAGCTATGGAAAGGATCAGCATGTACCACAGACATAAAGATATTGGGGACCTACTGACACCGGACCCTACCCAGTGTGGCTTTCTTAAGTGCAGATCCTGCCCCTTAAACATGTTTGACTCATTTGAAACAGTCATTAAGGTCATTGATGAGGGCAATGTGGTCCACACAGCGTAGCTGGACTTTGCCAAGGCTTCCATACAATACCCCACGTGTTCATTATAGATAAGCTCACCAGCTTAAATATAAACCCCTATGTCAGTAGAGGGGTTGCAAACCAGACCAAGGACAGAACTGACATGGTCAGACATGCTGCAGCCATCAAAAGGGACACATAGAAACAGACAACTGGTGCCATAGCCATGTTAGCAAGCTAATTGCAGAAAAGTGTATAGTCAACCCCTGTTGTTATACAGTAAGTGCCCAGCAATTGCCACATAGGTGTTAACCCATTAAGTACTTAACATGTAATGAGAGACCTGGGGACACAAGTTGATAGATATCCTGCATTGGACAAGCATGTGGCTGTAGTGGTTACAGAAACATACCATATACCCACCTAATCATGAAGGTTGTCAGATCTAGATAAGGGGAGGTCATTGTGGCTCTGCAGTCATCCTTCATCAGCATTACAATTGACTACAATAGCCCCTGTGGGATGTACCTCAGCAGACACCTCCATCAGCTGTAAAGTCCCCAAAAGTACCTCACCAGGAGTATCAAAGAGCTTGAACAGATGCCATGTGTTGCCTGATTAAACAAACTGCAGCTCCACACACTGCCATACTGCCCACCCAGAGGCAAGCTGTGCCTGATGTATAAAGCCATGTCCAAGCTGGAATCAATGAACATGCTGCATCTTGTACAATCTGAATGGCAGTGAGCTATGCACATGAGAGTCCTGAACCCCAGCACTGACATACATAGGACAAGCTGTACTGAATGATCCATAACACAGAAGCCACCCCCACTCTTGAGTAAACTCCCAGTACAGGTTAGCCGGAGAGTCACTCATCAACTCTCCTCAAGAGGAATCTTGATGAGTGGATGGGAGATGGTAGGTTTTCCCTGGGTATCACTGTTATGTCACGGGTAGACGGAGGCACAGTATACTAACCATGACATATGTCATGGCAAATTCCACTTACAATGTGTGTCAAAGGACAAACACACTCTCCGACTAGCATTAGAAATGGCCTAGGGCACATCGCTAGTGTTTGCCAATGTACACCTATGTTGTGGAATACACTACCAATGTTGGACAAGCCTGGTTTAAGTAGTTCATATCTGAACATAATGCAACATGGTCAGATGTGCACAACTGGCCCCTAACCAGGCTGTTGTGCTCACTATGAAAATGTAAAGCAGTGATAGGACTAAAGCCCAGGATACTGTCCACCACAGTGAAAGTACTGAACCAGTACACTATACGGTACTACAGTGTTAGGTCAGTATGAAAGGATGTTGACAACTGTATGCAAAGTATCCCATGCAAACCTTGCAGGCACAGTTTAATCCCTGTTGTGTTCAGACACAAAGCAGTTGGACAGTAACTACACAACATGACACACAACACACAACCATAAACGTGAGATATTGTTGAAGTTCACACTCATCCACAAATGTGGTGGGCTGCAGAGTTCAACATATGGAAAGCTCACACTGGGCATGCTCGCACACTTTGATAAATGAGACATATGTCAGACAACATGCCATGGAAAGCCTGAACTGGGCATGCTCACACACATAGGCCAAATCTCAGTTTAGCAGTTGGCCACACATATCTGGTATTTGTACGTGTTATTCCAGGAACCAACCACATTACAGCAATCTGCCCAGTGCACACAGTTAAATGACTACAGAGACATACGTGATATAGTGGATCTGTCTCATATTCAAACATCTTCCACAGATACACAAGTTGTTCATAGAAACAGGGAATGCTATGGCAATAAAGACCTGCAAACAGTCTATCAGCAACAAATATTGTGCATCTGACAATTAAACATATGGGTGTAGAGGTCAACACTAGGCTGTTTGCCCTAGGGAATGACAGCTTAGCCAGAGTGTGCTTGGTGTCTGCCTCCCCAGTACAGTAGGCTACTGTGCCACTGTAAAGTAGGTCACATAAGGCACCGTGTGAGGCTAGTGTGCTGTGCCTCTGTCAAGCAGGGACACAGTGGAGATCCCAGGGGTTGAATTTGCTAAGCCACATCCATGTTGTTGGTGTGTGCTGGAAGAGGGATGGTGAGGACCTCTAACAGTAAGTGGGTGTCAATAACAGACTGAGGGGAGCCTTATCTGCATTGTCTGGACAATTTCACTGTCAACACTTTGTCATGATGATTATGAGGGATTGAAGTGTCATGCCAGTACTGTTCAGAGATGTCCTCCCTCTGTGGGCTACTGCTCTGCAATGTATTAGCTCACTCTGTCTGTTGGACAGCCCATATATGGCTGGTGTACACCTGACAGGTGTCCTGTTGTGGAGCAGTCATGGGTATATTTGGGATAGCATGATCAATGAAAACCTTCCACATGCTCATAGAATGCAGTTGTCAAGGAATATACAGAGTGGCCTGTATACTCCCCCAGCATAGGTCCTTTGAAGTCTTCCACCCCAGTCTTCACAAGTGTAAAGTCTGCTTTTGATAAATACACTTTGTTTGCAGTGACAACCTTGCCTGGGGGTGGGGATGGGATATGGATGTCCAGGGAAAGGTGGGTATGGTCAGATATCAACAATGGTGGTCTACCTCTGGTGTGGAACAGTGAGTACCCATGTTGCAGATGGTCAGGTGCAATATGTATTCCCCCTTGTGGCTGTGGTGAGTGGTTCTGCCATAGCACATGGACTCACAAATGGTAGTGGCTGTAGGGTAATGTTGTAGAGGCCTGAGTAGTTCCCACACACAATATACCTGTACCTGACGTTAACAACTGGAATGGTGAATGTGAACACCTGCATACCTTGGCACTGTTCCCAGGGAAGCAAAGTGTGTGTCCTGGATGTGGGAGGGGTGGTCCGAACTGGTTGTGTTGTGTGTTACAGGTCCTGTGGTCATGAAGCATGGTACAGAACATAACCTGCTAGTGCAATGTGCATATCTGACCCTGAAGTAGGTGGCTGCAAATGCATATATATGCTATCCCCCACCTGACAGGTAGTACTAGATGTACATACCTCTGTAGAAATAATGATGTCAGCAACCTATAAATACTGCAGGTGCAGAACAGATGCCCAGTAATTCGGATAGTGCGCTCTGCTAATGTGTCTCCCTCAAGTGTCATAATATAGTTAGGTAGGGGTTTGAATCCTGCAAATGCTCAGTGTCTGTGGGTGAGTGGGGTTGGTGTGTGTGCAAGTCTGTGTGAAGAAATGCCCCTTTTGGCAACTGGGAAAACACACTACAGGATGCACATTCCCCTTTCTAAACACTGATGATGTCAGCACCCTATAAGTACAGCAGGAGAAGGTAAACCTCCCAGTAAT
Source organism: Protopterus annectens (assembly GCF_019279795.1). Taxonomy (NCBI): domain Eukaryota; kingdom Metazoa; phylum Chordata; order Ceratodontiformes; family Protopteridae; genus Protopterus; species Protopterus annectens. The sequence continues at coordinate 1,724,054,066 of NC_056743.1, read as the reverse complement.
GCGAATAGCGCGCTCCACTAATGCGTCTGTCTCGAGTGTCATAACATTGTTAGGTAGGGGTTTGAATCCTGCAAATGCTCAGTGTGTGTGGAGGGGGGTTAGTGTGTGTGCAATTCTGTATGAAAGAAATGTCCCTTTTGGCAACGAGGAGAACACACTACAGGATGCACATTCCCTTTCTAAACACTGATGCTGTCAGCACCCTATAAGTACAGCAGGAGAAGGGAAACCTCCCAGTAATGCGAATAGCGTGCTCCGCTAATGCGTCTGTCTCGAGTGTCATAACATAGTTAGGTAGGGGTTTGAATCCTGCAAATGCTCAGTGTGTGTGGAAGGGGATTAGTGTATGTGCAATTCTGTGTGAGGGAAATGTCCCTTTTGGCAACTAGGAGAACACACTACAGGATGCACATTCCCCTTTCTAAACACTGATGATGTCAGCACCCTATAAGTACAGCAGGAGAAGAGAAACCTCCCAGTAATGCAAATAGCGCGCTCTGTTAATGTGTCCATCTTGAGTGTCATAACATAGTTAGGTAGGAGTTTGAATCCTGCAAATGGCAGGTGTGTGTGTGTGTGTGTGTGTGTGTGTGTGTGTGTGTGTGTGTGTCATTGTGACCTTCACCTTGTCCAGCCTGGTGAGCGGGACCTCACTGTACCGGACAATAAAGGTACCTAACACAACTGTAGCAGGTGTGTTGTCTAGTCGTACAGGCTGTGACTGTTTGGCACACAGGATTTGTGTGCTATATGTTGCACGTGCTGTGTTCCAGCTTAACATATGCCTGTGTGCCAACTGCAGAGGTGTCTGCTGCTCAGGCAGAATGCTATTCTGAGGCTCCATGAATGGCCCAGTGTGTTCATGTGTTTGGATTGCTGTCAGTGTAGGTCTTCATCAGACTGGTATTGTAGTCACTGTAGTATCTCATGCCACCTGACAGGTTATGCCAGTACTGGGTTCAGAGTGCTTAGTCCCCAATTTGGTTATGTGGTTGCATCTCATACATGTGTTGTAGGTCCATGTGTAGGGGAGAGGGTTGACTGTGTACATGCGGCAGCTGTGACATTGCCACATGACCCACATATTCCACAACTGTACCAAAGAGGTGACTGGCAAGTGACCTTTGCACATGCTACCATAGTATTGTGATTGCCATGGTGATTAACAGCACATAGGGCCAATGGGGAACAAGGTACATAGGTTCATACTAGGCTATCTGCCCTAGGACATTTATAAGCCTAGCCAGAATGTGTTTGGCTTTCGCCACCCATTTTAAATTTATTTTGCTATGCCCTTTTTCGAGGTTAGTATACTGTGCCTCTGTCTAACAGTGACACAGAAGTGATACCCGGGGTAAACCTACGATCTCCCATCCACTCATCAAGATTCCTCTTGAAGAGAGTCAATAAGGGACTCTGCCTAACCTGGACTGGGATTTTATTCCAGAGTGAAGGGAGCCTCTGGGTTATGAATCTGTCCCTCCAGCATGTCCTATTTATTTCAGTGCTGAGGTTCAAGTTTCTCGAGCACGTAGCTTGATGGGATTTGGATTTTCTGAGGTGCAGCATGTCCATTAATTCCGGGTTGGACATGGCCTTATAAGTCAGGCACAGATCGCCTCTGAACAGGCAATATGCCACTGAGTAGAGCTGGAGTTTCTTTAACCGGGCAGCATATGGCATCTGTTTGAGCCCTTTGATCCTCTTGGTGAGGTACTTTTGTGGTCTTTCCAGTTGCTGCAGGTGTCTGGTAAGGTACATCCCAAAAGGGGCATTGTACTAAATTATGGGCCTGATGAGGGATGAGTAAAGAGGCACGATTACCTCCCCTGATCTAGATGTGAATCCCTTCATGATTAGGTGGGCTATATAAAATATTTTTCTAACCACTTTGGCCACGTGGTTGTCAAATGAGAGATTGCTATCAACTTGGGTCCCCAGGTCCCTAATTACTTCTTCTGTTCTTAATGGATTACCACCTATGTGGTAATTTGTGGGCACTTTGTTTTTGCCAAAGGGGATGACTATACACATTTTGGCATTTAGCTTGAGACCATGGCTCTGGCACCAGTTGTCTGTTTCTATGAGGCCCTTTTGGAGGATGCTTGTGTCGGCTGGAGAGTCAATTATGGCGCCCAGTTTGCAGTCATCTGCGAACTTGGTCAGCCACAGTCCTTCCGTGCTGGCCTGTACCTCCGAGAAATATATACCAAACAAGAGAGGTCCCAGGACTGAGCCTTGTGGGACACCACTTGTAACTGGTTTGGAGTCTGACATGGCTCCAACAATTCTAACCATGTGGGTTCTGTCCTTGAGCCAGTTTGCAATCCATCTAGTGACATAGGGGTTTATATTTAAGCTGGTGAGCTTATCTATAATGCCCGAGTGGGGTATTGTATCGAAGGCTTTTGCAAGGTCCAGGTAGGCTGTGTGGACCAGCTTCCCCTCGTCAATGGCCTTGGTGACTGTTTCAAAGAAATCAACCAGGTTTAAGAGGCAGGATCTGCCCTTAACAAAGCCGAACTGGGTAGGATCCAGTGTCTGTAGGTCCCCAATATCTTTAGTTATGAGGTCCATGATGATCCTTTCCATAGCTTTGCAGACCAAGCTAGTCAGGCTTATGGGGCGATACTTTCCAGGATCCGTTGAAGCACCACCTTTATGGAGAGGGACCACTGTTGCTGTACGCCACTCTTTGGGCACATATCCTGTAGTAAGGCTGAGATTGAACAGTAGTGTTATGTTTGGGTTTAGCTCTTCTTGGAGTTCATGTAGGACACAGCCCAGGACACCGTCTGGTCCCATTGATGCTGTGTTTTCTGCTTTGGAGAGGGCGGCTCTTACCTGAGCATCTGAGATGTCAGGGGGGCAGCACTCTGCTGTGATAGATATTTGCCCTTTTGGTGTGGAGGGTGAGGAGAAGTTTGCGCTGAACCTGTCAGCTAGGATGTTGTCAATGTCTGTGCGTTCAGTGTATTTTTTGTCATTTTGGACTAATTCTGAGCATATCTGGGAATTACCACCCAGGTTCCTAACATAACTAAAGAAAGCATTGTGATTATCCTTAGTGTCCTGTGCAATGTTTCTCTCGAAGCTGGCCTTAGACAATTGTATGAGTGCCCGTAGTTTTTTGCTAATACTGATCAGTGATGCCTTCCCTTTTTGGAATTTTGCTCTATCATTTAGTAGCTTCCTCCTTCTATTGTATAGTTTGTTTATGGCTGGGGTCCACCAGACAGGACATCTGCCTTTGGAGGATTGCGTCTTGGTTTTATTTGGGATCACATGATCCATGCATTCCTGAAGGTGTTCATAGAATGCGTTTATAAAGGATTCTGCGGTCTGGGCCGTATTTTCCACAGGCTCGGGGGCTTTGAAGGATTCCACCTCAGTTTTGAGGAGTGTGAAATTTGCTTTAGAGAAGTTTTTCACTGTGGTTTTCTGTGCAGGGGGTGGGGTCGGGATGTGAATATCCAGTGAGATTAGTTTATGGTCTGATCTTACCAGTGAGGGATACACTTCTGGTCTGGAGCATAGAGTCCCCATGTTGGTGATGATCAGGTCCAGTATGTATTCCCCTCTTGTGGGAGTGGTAACAAGTTGTTCCATAACATTTGAGTTTATAAATTCTAGGAACCTTTGGGCTAGGGTGTTGGAGCTAGAGTAATGCTCCCAGTCTATGTTTGTGTAGTTGAAGTCGCCCAATATAATGGTGTTTGGAGAGACCTTCATATTTTCCAGTGTTCTCAGGAAGGCCGAGTGGGGTTCCTGGGTTTGGGAGGGTGGTCTGTAGCAAGCTATAAACTGGAAGGCATTTTTACCCACTGTTAGTTGCACATGGATAGTCTCTGATGCTTCGTGCTTTGCCACCAACCTGGAGGTGTGGGTATCTTTGATGAATATCGATACTCACCCTCCCTTTGTGGTTCGGTCCATGTTTTGGGGCCGAAAAGCATGGTATGAGGTATAACCTGGTAGTGCTGGTGTGCTCTCGGGAGCCCTGAACCTGGTCTCTGTTACTGCACAGATATCAATGTTCTCCATGCTAAGGAGAGTTTTGAGTGCGTGCATCTTGAGGTTTAGACTTCTGGCATTGAGTAGCATTACTCTTAGTTTCTTATCCCTTGTGATACCTATGGAGGTGGGTTTGTCTTTTGAGCCTTGCCTAAAAAAGGCACTATGGGGGTAGCAAGAGCCTTTGCCAATATCCAAAAGCCCAGGGGTGACAGGTGCAAGCCATCCCTAGCGAAGCAGGTGGTTCAACAGAAGGTGAGTATGTGAGGGTGTAGTGCCTGTGATTAGTTAGCACTGGCATATATGACTGCTCACGTGGACAAATGCCAGGTAAGTCATATGCAATGTGTCACAGGCAACGTACATGTGAACAGGACAAACAGTGACGTTCTGTCAAGTGAGACATGGACATACATATAGTAAGCTATGTAGATGTCACTAGGAGTCCACAGAAGCTCTGTAACTCTGCATTGCAGGTGGGATCAGTGTTCCAGGGTAAATGCAAGCAAACATGCATGCAAACAAAGCTACAGTAAGCAGGGCTGCATGTAGTCCATTGTACAACAAACAAGCTGTACCACTTCCAGTAGATACCAGTGCAAATATGCAGGCACTAAACACATGTACATGGAAATACACATGTCAGATGGCTAGGATCCAGTCTTAGTGCACACAAGTGTACAGACCATGTACCGTCAGGATGTACAATAACTGGATGGAAACCCAGGTGCTCATACCTGCAGTAATACACATGCCAAATAACAGACACTGAGCCTTCACTCAGTGGTTCCATACTTAGTAGGATGTATGCTACCTGGTCTGCCACCACAGTATCCCTGACATGTATGGGGACTCTCCCTCCTGTGACAGTTATTTTTGTGTGTTGGGGCTGTCTAGTATGGTATGAGATGTGAGCTTGCAGTGCTAGGGTGCTCCTGTGTGTCCTGTACCAGTCGTGTAGTACTGTACACATATCAACATCCTCAAACATCCGCATTGCAGAGTCCAGTGTGGGCAACATGCCACTTGCAGTTTACATGTCCATCATTGCATATCAATACTTTCATTACCTTATCCCCTGTGCTACCTATGTATGTGGCCTTCTGTTGACATCCTTACCACCAGTATGCAAACATGTGCAGATGATACACTATGGTACTTACCATTGGTGTAGACAACAGTACAAGACAATCATACCCTTACTGCATCAGGCATGCTTGGATATACCCACAATTATATCAGCACACAGTACTGTTAACAACATGATACTATTACTACACGTCTATGTAGTCACCCTGTGCATCAGCAACATGTTAACCTTTACCTGCACTGATGTTACAGATTGCAGGAGGTGGCACAGTTTCATCATATGCACAGGGTGTGAACTTGGTATGCCTGAGTCTGCCACCGATACCACCAATTGACATGTATGTGTATGTGTGTTGGTGAGGGACAGCAGTACAAGGTGGGGCAATGTTGATGCAGTGTGTGCGTGTATGCGGTAACCCTAGGTGTTGTCAATTTGCATGTGTGTATGGATGCACACAGTTCCACCTCATGGCTGCCATATACTGGTGTTTGTGGACAGCCACAGACTGTACCTGCCAGGTCATACAGATCAGTGTCTGTGGCCACAGACATGATACCTGTGCCTTGCAGGAGTGCTAGGGGCCGTATCTGGTACCAATCCAGACTGGGTACTGTCATCAGAAGCAGGTGTTCATTGACTGGACACAGATCCCTGTTGGGCCTGTCCAGAGCCACATGCACGTGGTTTTCTGGAGCGGTCTGATGACAGCACAGACCCAGCATTGCTGGGGCTGCTGCTGGCACTATGGGGGCAGCCGCAGCCCTGTTGTCATCCGCGATGACTGCCAGCTGCTGCTGTTGCTGGCATACGCCCACGTCGATGCCTAAACCATCGACCATCGCCCTGGCTCATGGACATGTAATTGTGGAACCGGTCTAATATGTCCTCACAACATCTGTCTATGACATTGGTGAAATTATGGATGGCAGCCGCAATGTCACACATACTGTCAGTCATGGCTGTGCGACATGCTGTCAGCTCCCTCAGACCCTGTCTGGTGTACCGTTCCATACGTGACTGTGCCTGCATGACAGCCCAAAACATAGCTGAGGTTGTAAGACCTCTCTGGGCACGTCTGACAGGGACAGTACACCCATGGATGCTCCCATGAGAACCCCTGGACATCTGCCTGTGTGGTACCATCTCAGGGCCATGCCCATGGCTGCTGTGTGGGGAAGCATGTGCCATAGATACCACATTACCCTGGTCAATGCCCACTGTATCCTGTCCATCACGTAGGGACATTGGTGACAAAGGGTGTATTGGCAGGATAACTGTGCACATTGATGGGGTTGACAGCTGTGTACTGTCAATTGTCTGACCAATGATGGACCCTGGCATACCTTCCTGTGCCATTACACAGATGTCATCATTATCAGTACCCATGACACCTGATTCAGGTTCCCTGCTGCATGACACCAGAGCAGCACCAGAACCTGTGGGAGGGAAACAGGAAACACAGTTTACAATATCTACACAATGTTACCAGTGATGCACACATGCACAGGTGCACACATCCACACATGCACACGTGCACACATGCACAGGTGCACACATGCACACATGCACACATCCACAGGTGCACACATGCACACATGCACAGGTGCACACATGCACACATGCACACATGCACAGGTGCACACATGCACACAGTTGCACACAGTTGCACACTTGCACACTACTCAGTATGCGAGATATCAACACACAGACACAGACACATCTGCATGCATACACAGAGCACTACTCAGTGAGCCTAATATTACTATTACTATCAAGACTATTAAAGGTATTGTTAATACACACTCACCAGCATGGATAGGCTGCATTGCTGTTACACCGGAGGGACCTGCAGAAGTGAGGAAATTAATGTCAGTGGGCACAACTGTGCCATTGTTACTGAGTATTATTCAGGTTAGTAGTACAACAGTTGCCTTTCACAGGTCAGCTGCTGATATTGAGAATATCTCACTTGCACATTAAATACTATGATGACAGCTACAAACCAAGGACACACCTCACACATGCATTAACTACCAGTGTACACAACAGTCAACTATACATATGACATATTACCTGCACGCTCGTAGTCTTGCTGCTGCGTGGCTCCAGCCTCCATCATAATGCAGGTCTGCTGCTGTTGTTGTTGTTGGCAGGCTGGAGCCACAACACTTATGAGTAGTCCCTCCAGTCTGGTGAGTGGGGGATGTGTAGCCACCCCACCACCTGTGGCAACCTGTTGCCTGTGGATATCCGACGTACGCTGACGGACATTTCTGATTAAATCACTGCAGTGATGTCGTACTTGCTCATATGTCCTATTATGCGTGCCGATGTCATTTACCCGACGGACCAGGTCTTGCCACAGTGCAGCCCTCTCCTGCTGATTCTGGCTGGTGCGGGAAAAGAGTATTGCATAATCCCGCACCAGGCTCTGGTGTATCTCCTCATCCTCAGCTGCAGAGTAAGCTGGATTGCACTGGTGAGCCATGGTCCTGAAAAAGGAAATAACATGATATCAGCAAAATATGTCAGCAGAATTTGGCACGCATACTACACATGCTACTCGACTGTTGTGATACAACATATCTCACATATATAGCATCTGTCTGTCTATCGGTGGATACACATGTAAATGGCCAGGTATCAGTGCTCAGCCAACAACTGTGCAACAGTACCTGGCACACTCCATACGACATACTACCAAACCCCAGCAGTCAGCACACTGATTCAGGTCAAGAGCACCTCCTCACTCTGGGGTTTGTATCAAGGTACTGTATGGGGAACATCATCAACTAGTGTGATCTGACCACAAACTAATCGCCCTGGATATACATATCCCACCTCCACCACCAGCACAAATGACTACAGTGAATAACATTTCAAATGCAAACTTTACACTTTGTAACACTGACATGGTATCCTTTCAGCCCACTGGGCCAGTGGAAGACACAACCCACAATGCTGACCCCTTCACAAATTATTTCTACGGACATCTCCGAGAATGCATGGATAATGCAATCCCATATAAGACCAAGACACTCTCCACAAAGGGACAGCATTCTGTCTGGTGGACCCCAGCCATAGACAGATTGTATAACAAAAGATGGAAGCTACTGCAAGACAGAGCATAATTCCATAAAGGGAAGGCATGTCTGATCAGCACTAGTAAGGAGCTATTTTCTCTCATACAAACATCCATGGGCAACTTTGAGAGGGAAATCAACAGGGACACTACAGATAACCACAAGGCCTTCTTCAGTTATGTTAGCAACCTGGTCAGAAACCCCCCAATATGCTCATAGTTAGTACACAACAACAAATAATTCACTGAACCCACAGATATTGGCAACATTGTGGCAGACAGGTTCAGTGCAGGTTTCCCCCCTCCCTCTCCCCCAATATAAGACATACTTATCCCAGCTGACTGTAACCTTCCTGTCATCATAGATGTCCAGGTGAGAGCCGCCCTCAGAAAAGCAGAATACACAACATGAATGGGACCTGATGGTATCCCTGGTTGCATGCTACATGAACTCCAAGAGGAGCTAAACACACATATAGAAGTGCTATGTAACACTAGCCTGACTACAGGATATGTACCTGGCGCACAGCAGCAGTGGTTCCACTCCACGAAGGAGGCACCTCTACATACCAATACAATACAACACAATACAATACATTACAATACAATACAATACAATATGCTATTGCCCCTGGGACTACAGCAGCATACTGTTCTGCTACCCTGGCCATTGTGACACATGTGATGTGATGGTACCTGCTCCTGTCAAACAGTTACACAGGGTGACTCATATGGCATATTACCTATCTGACTAACATTCAGCAGGGGTATGTGTGACATGTACTCATGGGGAGTCTTGCTTCTTAACGCTGTGTGGTTTATTGCAGGGTATGTCTTATCTGTGGGTAGGAACCTGTACCTCCACCATGTGCTCTCTATTGCAGTGTCACAGATGACACACAGCAGTCATTTAGGTTGTGGATGGTGTGAGGTGTTACTATGGTTGTTGGACATCTGTCATGGGTGTGACTTAAGTATGTAAATCCAGGAGTGGTAACCTCTATGTGGGTAGTATGTGAGTACTCTGTGGTGTTGTCAGTCACTGTGCATTGGTAATGTGTTTGAGTGCATTGTCACAGTGTTGTACATGTCACTGTGGGTACATACCGTGGCAGCCATTGTGTGGTGTGGAGGGGTACACTGACCTACATGTCCATAGCTGACACACCATGTCTGCTGACACATACCATGTGCAGGTATTCCAGGAATAGTGTGCCACTGTGAATATCATTGGGGGGACTATTGTACACATTTATGACCCTGTTCACCCCTGACACATGCAGTGGTGGGCAGCCAATCACATATCTGGTGGTTACTGGTGTAGGTGATTTGAAATGGGGTATGGTACTCCAGTTTTGACACTGGTGTTCACTCCATGCCTTTGTCACCAGGCACCTGTTGCAATACATCTGTACACATGTGCCTCACTCAGAATATATATACATCTCTCTCTCTCGCTATATATATATATATATCTATATATATATATATATATATATATATATATATATATATATATATATATATATATATATATATGTCTGTATACATATACACATATATATTGATGTATATATATTGCTATAGATATGGAGAGGGGGGGTGAGTGACAGAGAGGGGGTGAGAGTGACAGAGGGGGTGGGACAGGGGGAGTGTGAGATCGTCATATGCAGTCATACCTGTAGATAGTCAGATCTGTCTGTCTATGTATATGTATCTACATATATCTATATCTGTATGTGTGTATTACATATATATGTTTGTACATATTCTATCTATCTACGTCTGTCTATGTATTCCTACATCCCTCTCTATGTATGTATACATATATGTATATTATCTCTCTCTCTCTCTCTCTCTATATATATATATATATATATATATATAGATATATACATATATATATTGACATACATACGTATCCATATGATAGATAGGTATATCAACATGTTTGTTTACAAAACTGTATACACACACTAACATACTGCTAAACATACATAACTGTGAAACCTACTTTGTACATTGCACTACAACCTACATTCAACCTACATTGATATGTGCACATAGATGCCCTTACATACATATGTATGTACAGCCTTCACTGATAGTTGCTGTATGTCTCCAGCCCTTTGCACATCTTCATATACATATGGATACAGACCAATGACACATATGGAGGGTTCACAGTATGTAGACTTTTATAGTATTACTTTACATTACCTGTGTTTGTCACAGCTGCTTGTGTTGCCATCTGGTTTCGTGTCCTGCTGCTCCACTTGCCAGTTGTCAGCTTTCAAGTGGTTGTTGCTGACTGGTTTTGTTTGTGTATGTTTATTTATTTTTTTTTTCGCTCTCTCTCTCTCCCTACCTCCACAGGGTGCAATGAAAGTATTGCATGTGTGGACTGGGAGTACAGCATGCTTTTGTAGGTATCTGCATATGTCCATGTGATGGCCTCTGCATCAATTGTTAGCCAGCATTTGCTAATTGCATGCTGCCAGTTGTGTACTGATTGCAATTCTCACTGTGATTTCAGGACAGTGCTATAAAAAGGTATGTGAGATAGGCATAGCCCTTTCAGATTTTAAGGGCAGGGACCATGCTGGTATGCTGTGGACACTGTTCTGTGAGTGTAAAGGTTAGTATCTCTCTCATATTTCTGGCTGTGTTGTAGATTAACATTTCTCCATTCATTTCTTCAGTTTACTGTACTAAGTGTGTATGTACACTGACACCTAAGACTACTACTACTGTTAATGTGGGTGTGTGTGCTTTCCTGTGGGACATGTGGTGTAACTGGTGTATAGCAGTGGCTCTTGCACTTTGTTGCTATGGCTTCAATATTTGCCCTTTACATTCACTACTTGTATGCCTGCTAGGTGTCGTGACTGTAGTGTGTCGCTGTGGCTTTCCTATTTTCCATGTACATTCACACCTTGGAATGCTTGCTATATCTTCTAGGGTGTTACTGCATGCAGTGTGGTCTGGCCATGGTGTGGGCCTTGACATCTATTAGGGTATTTGAGTATGCTGCTGAGCAGGCCCCAGAGACTCTCAGGTGCGTCTTTTATCTGCCTCATGGAATGGTACATATCAGTGGGGTACACCCATTAAATTGTCTGGTATTCTCCAGTTGTGACTGTGGGATAGCAAGAGCATATGCATTACTACACTATTTCTGCCGTGCAAGTGGTGAATACTTTCAGTACTTCATAGTTACCATTGCATGTGTTGTAACACCTTTCTGCCTACTGTTTGTATATTTCACAGGGAGTCTGTGGGGCATCCCTGTAAATCAGTCACTGTTGCTATGTCTAGGCTCTTAACTATTCAAATATGGCAGTGTCAGACCTCTCAAGTGTACAGATATTTGCAGGTTGTCCACATTTTTGCCTCATATTTTGGTCAATATCTCATGAACAGCTCTTTCTGGCAAATCACTCTGGGCTCAAGTCAGACTATAGTGACAAACATTTAAGTTTCAGACTTCGTACCCTTCCAAACATCCAACAAAATGCATAACCAGTTACCCTCTGAACTGTCTAAGTTTGTTGTAGCATTATTTGGAATGTGTCCATGTTTTTGGCCCTTTGCTCCACATTTTTTATTACTTGGTCTGGATGTGTTCCTGTAAGAGGTTGTGGGGTATGGGCAGTGATTATCCTGCTGTGAGTATGTGTGTGGCTTGCAAGGTGCTACAGTGACATTATTACCTACTAGCTACCAACTAGCATGGCTGTTTCTGTTCACACACTACTATTATAGAAATCCACTAGATTTGACAGTAAATATACATGACATGCTTTGTGTACTACACATCCTATATTCCCTTTACATTCATTCCTACTATTATATGATATATTTATTGTAGCACAATGTTCTTATATAACAGTCATGGCTTAGTGGTAAGTCATGCAGACTACTGTTTCCAAGGTCCTGGGATCGGGACTGACAGTGGGATTTTATTTTGCTTTTGAGCAGACTACAGGACTTGTCATTCAGAGTGACTAAGGCACTTTTAAGCAGTGCACTGGTGTTCAGCTCCGCACACCTGCTTACAACCGCTTAAAAGTGCTTACTCTTGCGCACACCCGCGCTATTTTCTTTGAAAGAAATGAAAATGGGGAGACAGGAAAGTGGTGAAAAAAGGGTCATAAAGAGGGTAAAACAGTAGGGAAACAAGCTTGGGTTTTGCAGGAGGGATGTAGGTAAGGCCCATAGCTGCCCATTTCTTCATCAGCAACAGCTGTGCATATGTTTGTAATTTGGTGTGACATTTGAAACCTTCCACCCCTGAGAGAGGTGTGAGGACAACAATAATACTTGTTGTACAGCCAATTGTAATTGACAGTTTCCATGTCCAGCAGACATGTGTGCAAAATGGGCAGCTATGTATGGGGCGTAATTTTTTTGTGGGTACAGAGTGCCCTTTTTTTTTTTTTCAGGTGAGAGTGGTATGTCAGGTAAAGGAAGTCGGTAAAGCTGGGGAGGTAGGTTGGGTAGGTCAACAGACAAGACAAACAAGATGCATACAGGGGCAGTGTATGACACATGTGGGGTGGGGTTACACAATTGACGGGGGTGGATGTTTGGACATCTAGAGCCCATGAGCCCACAGATGGCAACAGTGGAACTGATATCCCCACCCATGGGCAGTTGCCACTGTGCCTTCACTGCCCAGGATGGGGCTGTGCTGGGGGCTGTGTAGGCCGGGCAGCAGGCACGCCCGTTAGTTGTGCTACCTGTGCCTCAAGCTGGCGTAGGGGCCCAAGAACAGCTTCCTGGATCTCCCTACGCACCACAGTCCGGACACTATGGAGGGTGAGTGGTTGTTCTCCTCTGGCCACACTTGCAGAGGGGGGATGAGCCCCATCCCCTGTAGCGCTTCCACCCGCAGGTGGAACAGGGCCATCAGAGGAGGGTCCAGACTGGGCACTACTGCCAGGTGCACTCGCCAGCTGAGGTGGGAGAGGTGGGTCCGCTGGAACCCGCCTTCCCTGTCGTCCTATGTTTTGCATTATGTCATGACAGTTTGGGTTAGTAACATACAATACCATTCACAATTAGTTGTAACAGCATGCATTAGTATTCCCATTAACCAAACACCCAGATATTCAAACCATTGAACAGCAAGCATAACACATGCATAATTTGAGCAGCAATACACAGTCCAACAACATGCAGGGTTGATTGATGGCAACAGGCCATCAGGTTTGGATGTATGAACAGGGCAGATGCATCAACGTACATGCAAATATGTATGACCCAACAGGACAAATGTCCAGGGGTGTTAATTGTGATTGCACATACCAATTTCAAGTGGAATGGATTATATGTGGTTATAGGGTAGGGTGAAGAAAATTTAATTAACACCTTCAAATACCAATACATATGCTGTACATTTCTAATAGCTGCAGATATATACACACTACAGTTCTGCCTACAGTTTCCTATGTGATAACTACTTCAAGTTGGTGATAGGAATGTTACTGCTACATCAATATACATTTTCATTTTTATTCATACACATTCATATCTGGCACTGTTTGGCTACATCATCCTGCTACATTTGCTTTATATAGCTATAGACAACAGTGGATGTTTGGTATTTCAGACAACCATACTATCTGCATATTGCAGACTGAGAGCAACATATCCAGATTTTGGGATACACATTCCAGCTGCAGTAACATTTTCAACACATTTTGCAGTTTGGTTCTGCTTGTCACATTCATTTCATTCTGTACTGACTGCAGTATACTTTATTCAGGAGTTATTACTACTTTATTGGTGGATTCATAACTCTTTCTCACACTCTCTCACTTGTTTTATTTTTACAATTCAGGATGGTACTTAATTCTAGGCTTTATTGACATGTTTTAACTGTAGTTATTACAATCCTTTCCAACAGTCTCACTTCTGTCATGTTTCTGTATTTCAACAGGGATATATTTCACACGTGTTTTACTCAGCTTCTGCAGCTGTACTTTTCAGCCTGCTGCAGGTCATGTACTATTATATTACAGGTGGGACATCTTTATTTCAGACTTTATTTCAGACTTTTTCATTTTTCTGTTTGGATTACAGACTGCATCACACTTTTGTAATCAAGCAATACTTGCAAACCCTCTTACACTTTTACTTGCACATTTTATTACTTAGTGACTACACTGCACTCTTTTGCTAACTGTCATACTTTTATATTTATTTACAGTTACAGGGAGAGGATTACTGACCTGCCTGGTGGCGCAACTGCACCAGCCTATTGCCATAGGCTCTACGGTTCGCAGAACGGACACCTGCAGCTGTAATATAAATAAAGTAATATTGGAATACACATCTCCATAATATCAGCTAGGTTAATTTCTTACATAAATAATTAGATGTAACTTACTCAGTAGTTGGGCGTTGGGCATTTGCCGGGCCTCCTGGATCCAACGGTTCAGTTGGTCCTGCTTCTGTCTCTTCAGGTCCGCATGGTGGTGACGGACCTGCTCACCAGTCCTTGGTATCCCTGTGGCACTGGTAAGATCATGAGCCAACCGGTCCCACGCCTCAGCCCTATATGCTCCCCAGAGGACCTGGCCCTGCATGAGTTGGGCCTCATGATTGTGGACAAGGAGCCAAACCATATATTTGGACTCCTCAACTCCCCACCTCTGTGCTCAAAAGCAACTACCCTCACCTACACCTGACATTCTGGCTGCAAGTTGGTTATACAATCGGTTATGCTGTGTATTCCTGCCTATGGGGCTTATATATGCCATTTTTCCTGCACTTATCTGTGATTGGCCATTTTGGAATTGTATCAGCTTCAAAAAACCTGCTTTGTCATGCTCTTCTTTCTATTCATTCCTATATATTTGCTATTACTGCATTTTTAAGTGCAGCTGTCATGGCTTAATGGGTCAGTACCTTGACTATGGTGCATGTTATCCTGGGTTCGAACCTGGCCACTGCTTTTTATATTTTATGACTGTCTACACAGGCTAGGAGGTGTGTCTGTGTAAAGGCAGTTTTGTTACAGCTTGCTCAACGTTGCCCATCGGTTAGCTTGTTGGCGCGGTGCGCAGCTCCGCGCAAACGGGTTACGCTGGTTTATGTGTCATTTGGCTGTCAGCACGCATATTACGCTCAACTCAGCCATGGGCACACAGTTTCAGCGTGTTAAACCACTGCTCACCTATGGGAACTCATTTTACACCTGTTAAACCACTGCTCACCTACAGGCACTCATTTTGCACCTGTTAAACCACTGCTCACCTACGGGCACTCATTTTACACCTGTTAAACCACTGCTCACCTATGGGCAGATGCACTCAACTTGTTAAACTGTAGCTCAGCTATAGGCACATCTGGCATTTTTTATTATTTTGTTATCTCACATTTCTTCAAAATAAATGGCCCATTTCATTACATTTTACATAAAATATAATTTTATATGTGTACATATATGTCAGGGACTTGTTTCGTGCTTATTTCACTAAAAATAAAAATTGATGTTGGGGGGGCTCGAACCATGACTGCCTGCTCTTCAGCCAACATCTCTACCACTATGCTATTGCTTCTTGGCTTACTTTGCATATGTAGTTCTTATATGCTTTTCCACTGACTGCTAACTGTGGCTAAGCTACGGGCATGCCCGGGCAAATGAGCGCACTCACGGGCAAACATCTTTACAATTTAAAAAAAATATATAACATGTTCATTTATATATTTTATGTTCATAGTCTGTGGGGGCATGTGTTGTGTTGTGTTTATTCACATTTCCATGGACTCTGTCATGGGGGTTTACTTTCGGGACTTTTACTCTTCTGGGGGCATGTCCGTTTGCAGGGCTCGGCCTACGGACACGCCTGTTACTGTCTTCCATGGACCGTGTAAGCCTTAGGTGTGATTCAGCATGCCCTCATGCATATGCATGACATGCTGACGTCACACCGTTTAACTGCAGCTTCCGTGTAAGCCTTGTAACTCTTACACAGAGGGTTCGTGAATCCTGCCCGCTGCCTATCTGTTTGCTATCTAGCAATACATGCAAACTTGAAGCAGCCACCATAGTAGTAAATCAAAATACAGCAGCACAATAAATGCAAATTTGAAACAACCGTCATAGTAAATCAAAATACAGCAGCACATACCAGGTAATGGAATTTATGCAAAACATACTGGACTTAAATGCAAACTGGCAAACTTGTCAAATACAGCACCAGGCAGGAATTAAAACAACCACCATAGTAGTAAATCAAGCAAAACATGCTGGATGAATTTCCGACTTATGATCGAACAATATAGAGCAAGTAAATCAACTTATGAGCGAGCAATAAATGCAAACTTGAAACAGCCACCACAGTAGTAAATCAAAATACAGCAGCACAATAAATGCAAACTTGAAACAGCTGCCATAGTAGCAAATCAAAACACAGCAGTAAATACTGGTTAATGGAATTTAAGCAAACCATACTGGACTTAAATGCAAACTGGCAAACTTGTGAATACAGCACCAGGCAGGAATTAAAACAGCCACCATAGAAGTAAATCAAACAGCACATTACTAATATAAAATATAGCAGCACATACTGGGTACCAGGCAGGAAAAACATACCAGTACCAGGCAGGAATTAAATTAAGAAAAACAGTCACCATGCCATCATATGAAATGCAGCACATACTGAAACTAGTTACTAATGTAAAACACTGCAGCATATGCCGGTAATCATTTGGTCATGGACCACTGCAGCTGCTCACCTCCTTATAGATGTTATCATGTCTGTGGCCCTGTGGCCCACTTGTTCATATGTACCAGGCAGGAATTAAATTAAGCAAAACAGCCACCAAAGTCTTCTTTTACCTTAAGGTCTGTCACTATCCCTCATGAAGCTGCACCCTGCAGGTGATGACTTAAAAAAAAAAAAAAAACTTAAAAAAAGCCAGGAAATTTGGAAATTAAAGGGGCCACACGGAAATTTGTGGCACCCCAATATTTTCCCCTCAAAACCGGCATTTACTGAGGAATTCTGTACAGTTGAGAGATATGGCTATATGTCAACATCTGTGTCAAATTCAACCTCTGCGCCACCCAAATGTGTCTCAGTTTGTCCACCATCATCATCAGAGTCTGAGGATCCACTTCATTGGGTGGCAGAGGGCCCGTACTCCCACTCTCATGATCACCTGTGGTAAAAAGCATGAAACACGGGGATACATTAATACCTGCACTACTATAATGCAGTATATGCTAACAAACTAACAGTGATGCTATTGTTACAGAAAGTACAGCAACACACACAACAAGCCTCAGATCAAAATCAAAAACTACAATATTTTTTCAACTGCTTGGCACTACTGACATAAAAAATGTAGCTTTCCGTCTGTAGAAGACATACTGCACTGTATTCCAGATGGTCCGGGAAGATGTTAAAGAAGAGGTAAGGGTAACATCATCACAATTAACAGTAACACAGGGGGTAATAAATTTACCCCTATATATATATATATATATATATATATATATATATATATATATATATATATGTGTGTGTGTGTGTGTGTGTGTGTGTGTGTGTGTGCATTAATGGTACTTTGAACAAGAATGTGGCTGACAACTCCAAAGTAAGGTTATGACTGCCACAATCTTCAATTCCCCACCCAAAACAAAATATGTTGATATAGAATTCACTTATTTCAAATGTTTTATTAAACAACAGTATTCAATTGTTGACATATCAAAGCTTACCTGGAAGCTCCTCCTCGGATGTGCATGCTTTCTTGGAAGGTGTTGCACCCACATCCAGGACATGCTATACTACACTGTCTTGGGATATGTCTGAATTTATCAGATTGGCCAGGAACTTTTCATTAGGGGTTACTGGTCATTTCCTAGCAGGCCCTACGCCGGTAATCATTTGGTCATGGACCACTGCAGCTGCTCACCTCCTTGTAGATGTTATCATGTCTGTGGCCCTGTGGCCCACCTGTTCATATGTTCTTCCATGACCACTCGTGCCACTGACATCATGACAAATTTGTTGCCATATTCAAATCCTACGGGCCGTATCTCATCATCCCCTTTCCAGGAGAAAAGCAGCATGTTGCTAAACCCCATCAACTATGACTTGATTTTCAGTATCATTAAAGATGGGTCTCCCTAGATTGACACACTTACATGTGTCCTAAAAGACAACAGAAGTATAATACACATAAGTATCATATAACTACAAAATAACTGTTTCCAGATAAAACAGAAATGGTAGCCAGTCAGTATTACCCACAGATGAAACATAAAGCAGTCAAGAAAAGTGAAATAGTCACAACAGGCAGGATGCAAACAAGGAGAGTTACTAGAGCAACAGATCTGTGTTTGTGCCAGAACAGTAAGTCATCTTTGTCCCCCCAAAAGAACAGTCCATTCTTGTTTATGCCATAACAGTAACTCATCCTTGCCCCCCAAATAAGAACAGGCAAATGACCCATTTTGCTAACAAAATGCCTTTGAAATGCTAAAAGTGCTATCAAAGGACCTGTCCCTGACACATCTGTATATATTTATCAAACAGAATTCCATTTTCATGTATTGTTAATCATGTGTGCCACTGAAATGGCATGACAGACTGGCACGTGACATCAGTACACTTCTAATACATACAGATAAAAGTGTAAAAGCCTTTACTTCACACAGTTCTTAACATACATTCCAGCATATGCAGCACATAGATGACAAAAGGGACTCATACCTGCTGAGGTTCAGTACTCCTCTGTATAGATATATCCTAGAAAAAGCACTTTTGCAGTCTTTTAAACATATACAGCTCTCCTCACCATCATTTCCACTAGCTACACATTTGTTTTTTTATAATGGTGTAGATTATTAATGGCTTCCACCTGTCTTTGTCTGTGTTTCAAAGATGAAAATTACACCTTAGGTAGCTGAGTTGCATGCTAATCAACCAGTCCAACACAGTGGAGCTATTCAACAAGCTATAAAGTATCCATGTAGACTCAAAGCTGGTCTCTTCTGCAGATGTCAAAATTTTTGGAGTTCAGACAATGAATGTCTACACATACAGAATTGTATGGCCTGCTGCTGCTTTAATCCATTTATATGTGCACGAGGCTAAAGCCATTGCTATTTCTGCAGACAATAGGCCTAGGCCAATAAGGAGAAGAGTTTTCAGGAAACGTTTAACTTATCACAACCTGCATGACTTAGAAATTGTAGAGTGCTACAGGCTGGACAGGGAGATAGTACAGGAACTCTGTGACATCTAGTGCCCTCAACTTGGAGCCAGAGCCAACCACAGGAAACCCATCCTAGTGGAGACTAAGGTATGTGTAGCCCTTACTATGCTACCAACTGTTATCTAAGTTTATATAAGTTCTGATACATGCTGATATGTTTTATATTCTCAATGTATTCTACTTTTATAATTTTTATTAAATGTTTGCATATTTCTGCTTTTAAAACATTTTTTGTCAAGTGTTTGTATTTTTATTTGACTGTATTAATTGTGGATCTTTTCTCCCCAGGCCTCCACTGAAAATGGGTTGCTGACCCAGTGGATTTTCCCAGTCAATAAATGTCAATAGATAATAAATAAATAAATAAATAGAATATTAGCTACAGGTTCCTTTCAGAATTCAACAGGAGACATGCTGGTGGGAGGTGTCACAGGCATCAGCACCCGGGATCCTCCATCAGTTCCTGGATGCTATGCTCCAGCATGGCAGTGAGCACATATATTTTTCCGTAGTTCTGAGAAGAGGGCCAGAGAACTGCAACAGTTGTAGCAGGCAGTGCACTACCCTGCAGTACTGGGTGTCATAGATTGTACTCATATAGAAATGAAGCCACCACCTGGGGAACAGGTTAGTCTCTTCATTAACAGAAAGGGATACCACTGTATCAGTTGGCAAGGCATGTGTAATACTAAGGCGATCATGCTGAACGTGTGTACTAGCAGCACTGTCAGTTACCATGACTCACATATCTGGCAGACCTCCTCTCTGTACCAGATGTTTGCTATGGTGGATATCCCACAGGGTTATCTTTTGGGGATACAGGCTATGCATTGGAACCATGGCTGATGACACCCATCAGAAATGCACACACCCATGAAAGAACACCATAATGATGCACTTGCTCAAACCAGGAATGTCATACAGCATGTATTTTGCCTCCTGAAGTGACAGTTCCAGAGTCTAGATACATCTGAGGGAGCCCTGCAGTACAATCTACAGACATGTGCAGAAATCTTCACAAGTATGTGCTATGCTACACAACATAAATCCAGAGGGGAGAGCTGCAGCAGGGGGAGGGACACACATCCCACCACCAATGCCAAGGTCACCACAGCCACAGGCAGATGAGGAGTTGGTAGAATCCCTCGCTGCTGTAGTTGTAGGTAGATATAGGCATGATCAGTATGCCCTTGCACTGGCTAAGAGACAACACACAGCACACTCACTCACCACCTAGGGGCAATAAACCTTCCTCCTACTCACATACATATAGTAACATTGATTCCAGTCAACTTACACAACCTTTACCTTCCCATGTATTTTCTGTGTACTGCTTGCATCAGAGTCAGCTCTGGACTAACACTGTGGCAACTGCCACATTTACAAGGTAATTTCCAAACCTAGAGTGTATTGTTTAATACTACTATAGCATATCCTTGGATTTCATCAGCTGTTACAGTACGCAAGTACAAGGTGGGAGATTTGTACAAACGTTACCATATCATGTGACAGCAGAGACTTATTTTACTTATATGTGTCCATTAGTAAGTTGTAGGCCTTAGATATCAAAGATTTATACAGTCATACCTCTCAGAATTACTGATGATCACTGCATGCCCTCAGTTTAGCAACATACATTTGTACTAGAAGATCATTGAAGAAAGAAGTTAGAAAGTAATGATGCACATTACAGTTTCTGACTTCACAACCCTCACATGATCGAAAAACAGGCAGGATGCAAAACAAGAAGAGTAACAAGAGCAGAATATCTTTGTGCCCTAACAGTAAATCCCCTTTGCTTGCAGCAAAACAGCAGTCTGGCTTGTATGTGCCATAGCAGGAACTCAGATCTGACCCCCCCCCTCAGCAGAGCAGTTATGCCCCTGTATGTGGCATAAGAGTAACTCAATTTTGCCCCCCCCAAAAAGAACAGTCTATATTTGTTTACGCCACCCAATCTAGCCTTCAGTTCTTGGCAAATGCATATCATATTATTGCTAGTTAATATCCTCACACATTTTACGGCCAATGATGCAGCATGGCTTACAGACTACACCTCTGAGTACTGGGCAGATAAATGGTGAATGACCAAGAAAAAACAGAAAGGTGAGACAGAGGTGTAAATATGCCAGCGATAATCATAACAGGTTGTGTGCTCACTAAGTGCACTTACATCACACATGTGAAATAACAGTTATATGGTTTGATATCAGTGTACATTCTATTGTAGCTAGTTGTGCAAAGAATGATGTAAGTTCTTTGTTGCAAACATGTTTGTGTGGCAAAGAGGGTAAGGCACCCATCCTGTTTTCTGAAGGTGTATTGGAGTGAGAGTTGAAATACAGACCTATGTAGACATATCTCATCTGTATTAACATTTTCTGCTGTGTATAGATACATCTGCGGTGGTGCAGCCGTAGCGTTGTTGTCTCACAGCAAGAGATTCTCCCGTTCAATTCTCAGCTGGAGTGTGGGGAGTGCCTTCTGTGTGGAGTCTGCATATCCTCCCTGCGGTTGGTTGGGCATTTGAAAGACATGCGTAAATGGGCGTGCCTTCGTTGAAGGATGGACGTCGAGCTGGCACCTCGGCGTTCGTGAAAATCTACTGCCAATCATTAGTGGACCAGAGTTCCACTGTGGAGATCCCTAACCGGGAAAAGCCGAAAGACAACAACATATGTCATAGATAGTTTTTCCTCATTTCTTACTGCTTTTCTTTTCTTTCATACTAAATAATACTACAAACCTGTCAGAGAAAATACAATTTGCGACAAATGAAAACGAGGTTGGATGTTAATGAAACAGAAGCTTATTGTGCCCTGCTTCCTTACATTTCAAAACCTGACAGACCTTAATGTAACAATTTGTAAGTCTAACCTGACACACCCCCTGATGTAAGCATTTACAGTTGCCATCCTGCTAACCTGACACACCCACCTGATGTAATCAATCACAGTTGCCATCCCTCTAACCTGACACACCCACCTGATGTAAGCATTCACAGTTGCTATCCTTCTAACCTGACACATCCACATGATGTAACCAATCACAGTTGCCATCCCTCTAACCTGCAAAACTTACCTGATGTAAACAAGCACAGTAGCCATCCCAACAACACAAAACAGAAAAAAATGAGGGAGTGCTTACACAATGTAAACATCTCTACAGGGAGTCAACTTTTGGGAATTCAGCAATTCTAATCAGTTCAGACCTCATTTGTATCTTCACTTTGTTGAAAGCCTGGAAACTACACAGACTTCTAAACAAAAAGGCAACTGTGTAGCTAAGGAATCTGAAGGGGACTTGAATGTCAAACACAGAACTGATATTACTTTACTGCCAACATCTGGTTCTATCAATTTTCTAAGATTGTCAGAGCAAAGATTTCAACAGTTACATTAATTATGGGCCTTTTCCCCCATTATTTATGTCTTTGTCCAGAATTCCTGCCTTAAGAGGTTGAGAAGTCTGCTAGTCTTACAATGTGTACTGTTCCTTGGGGGGGGGGGGGGGCAGAAAAGCTGTTTTCTGCAAAGGCGGTCATTTTTGTAAGTTTGTAAGAGCAACACTTATAAAGTGTCTCTAGTTCTGGCCCCTTTTCCCACCCCATTATTGATGGCTTTGTGCAGATTTCCTGCTCTAAGAGGTTGAGAGATCTGCTAGACGTATGATGTGTACTGTGCCTTGCGGCGGGTGGGTGGTGGGGGGTGGCAGCTAAGCTGATTTCTGCAAAGCTGGTGTCTTAGTTTTCTAAGTTTCTAGGTGCAATATTTAAAAAGTATCCCTCATTCTGGCCCCTTTTCCCACCCCATTACTGATGGCCTTCTCCAGATTTCTTGGTCTAAGAGGCTGAGAGGTATGCCCTGTAGTGCAGTTCCAGGCATACCTTTCAACCATCCAGATAGTTTTTTGCATCATATATTTGGTGTGTTCCTCATAAAATTTGTGATTTTCTGGCAAATCACTGCAATGATCTGAGGATTGAAGTCACTAAATAATGACATATATTTGAGTTTCAGACTTCAAATCCTTCAGAAACTGCATGTTAACAAATCCCTGCTCTAGCCGCTTTTTAAGTTTATATGAGCAATATTTAAAATTTGGCATATTTTTATGCCTTTTACACCCCCCCCCCCATTTTGTCAGGCTGTATCCAGGAATTTCAGCTGTAACAAGAGTTGAGAAGCATGGTTCCATGCCACGGAGCCTACACAATTGCTTCCTACTGTATTGAATTACTCCAACCTCTTTTCTTACTTCATTTGTATATTAGCATGCCACAGTGTTTACATGATGTCCAAAGGGTCACCATGGTTTCCCTGGAGGCGCGCTCCTCTACAAGTCGCTTACTGAATTTAAAATCTCTTGATGCTGTGGGTTAAAAGGCTGTGTAAGCTTTATTTCATTACAGCCTTAATGTTTATACCATAAATAATGTAAATTACTTTGGTTTTACTGTTCACCTTATCTCTATAACATTTCTCTGTACATAATACTATTTAATAAGATTAAGGATCTGCAACAAGCATGTTTGCTCCAAGACGATTTAAAAAATTATTTTGCATGTGTTTTTATGTATTGTATGCTTTTTAACAATTCATGTTATTTGCTCTTGTTTCTGCACTTTTGGGTCATGGCTGAAAATGATCTTCGCATCATATCACATACCTGGTTATCAAACTGTAAATAAATAAATAAATGAATAAGAGAAGGCCATTTATCAGTTACTCACACTAAAATGCTACAAGAACATGTTAAAAAATACACTACAATGCTAAAAGGGCTTTCTAATTCTTCAGATTCAGTGGAATCTCAAGGAGGGGGCTCAATATCCTGTGAAGATTGAGGAGCAACTATCAATGGGCTTCAGCTGAAGTTAGGTCCCCATGCTGGAAAAGGGATGTTCAGGAGCGGAAACTTAAAAAAAATGTATAATTGTGGATATCCCACAAGGTTATCAAAAATGTCTCTGGCAGACACACATTCACATGCCCCCCCCCCCCCAACACACACACACAGACACACACACACCCCTAACTGATGCCTCACTAACTACCCTAACACTACTTCTCAGATAAACACATCATTCACAAGCCCCCCCCCCCACATACACTCACACACATGCATCCTAACCCTTAGTATTAAGTTAATAGGTTTTAGGAGGGTATTGGGGGTGTGTTTGTTTTTTTTGTTTTTTTTGAGGGCTTTCAATAAAACAAAACATTTTGTAAGATGTGACATAGGCTCAAATGGATTTGACAAGAAACTATTCTTTTCTATCACCATAAGTGAATATTTTATGCATTTAGATGTCACCAATCTTATACTTACATACCATGGGACACTTCGTTTACTCATATGCTTTCAGAACCTAGCAGGGCTTGAGCCACCCTTTCTTCTAAGAATACAATACATTTTAAGATTTTGGTTTTAACAAAGTGACAAAGGGCTGACACAGTTTTCCTAGATGTTGAAATAACTTCAATTAAAAGACGTATTATAGTTTTCCCATTTCTGTCAGAATCATTCACTTCAGTTTAGTAGCCAGGAACTTAGTAATAGGTTCATAGGTTCATACTAGGCTATCTGCCCTAGGGCATTTATAAGCCTAGCCAGAATGTGTTTGGCTTTCGCCACCCATTTTAAATTTATTTTGCTATGCCCTTTTTCGAGGTTAGTATACTGTGCCTCTATCTAACAGTGACACAGAAGTGATACCCAGGGTAAACCTACGATCTCCCATCCACTCATCAAGATTTCTCTTGAAGAGAGTCAATGAGGGACTCTGCCTATCCTGGACTGGGATTTTATTCCAGAGTGAAGGGAGCCTCTGGGTTATGAATCTGTCCCTCCAGCATGTCCTATTTATTTCAGTGCTGAGGTTCAAGTCTCTTTTTGGGATTTGGATTTTCTGAAGTGCAGCATGTCCATTAATTCCGGGTTGGACATGGCTTTATACGTCAGGCACAGATCTCCTCTGAACAGGCGGTATGCCACTGAGTAGAGCTGGAGTTTCTTTAACCGGGCAGCATATGGCATCTGTTTGAGCCCTTTGATCCTCTTGGTGAGGTACTTTTGGGGTCTTTCCAGTTGCTGCAGGTGTCTGGTAAGGTACATCCCAAAAGGGGCATTGTACTCAATTATGGGCCTGATGAGGGATGAGTAAAGAGGCACGATGACCTCCCTGATCTAGATGTGAATCCCTTCATGATTAGGTGGGCTATATAAAATGTTTTTCTAACCACTTTGGCCACGTGGTTGTCAAATGAGAGATTGCTATCAACTTGGGTCCCCAGGTCCCTAATTACTTCTTCTGTACTTAATGGATTTCCACCTATGTGGTAATTTGTGGGCACTTTGTTTTGCCAAAGGGATGACTATACACTTTTGGCATTTAGCTTGAGGCCATGGCTCTGGCACCAGTTGTCTGTTTCTATGAGGCCCTTTTGGAGGATGCTTGTGTCGGCTGGAGAGTTGATTATGGCACCCAGTTTGCAGTCATCTGCGAACTTGGTCAGCCACAGTCCTTCCGTGTTGGCCTGTACCTCCGAGAAATATATACCGAACAAGAGAGGTCCCAGGACTGAGCCTTGTGGGACACCACTTGTAACTGGTTTGGAGTCTGACATGGCTCCAGCAATTCTAACCATGTGGGTTCTGTCCTTGAGCCAGTTTGCAATCCATCTAGTGACATAGGGGTTTATATTTAAGCTGGTGAGCTTATCTATAATGCCCGAGTGGGGTATTGTATCGAAGGCTTAGGTCCAGGTAGGCTGTGTGGACCACCTTCCCTCGTCAATGGCCTTGGTGACTGTTTCAAAGAAATCAACTAGGTTTAAGAGGCAGGATCTGCCCTTAACAAAGCCGAACTGGGTAGGATCCAGTGTTTGCAGGTCCCCAATATCTTTATTTATGAGGTCCATGATGATCCTTTCCATAGCTTTGCAGACCAAGCTGGTCAGGCTTATGGGGCGATAGTTTCCAGGATCCGTTGAGGCACCACCTTTATGGAGAGGGACCACTGTTGCTGTACGCCACTCTTTGGGCACATATCCTGTAGTAAGGCTGAGATTGAACAGTAGTTTTATGTTTGGGTTTAGCTCTTCTTTGAGTTCATGTAGACCGGGACACCATCTGGTCCCATTGATGCTGTGTTTTTGCTTTGGATAGGCGGCTCTTACCTGAGCATCTGAGATGTCAGGGGCAGCACTCTGCTGGGATAGATATTTGCCCTTTTGGTGGGGAGGGGGGGGGAGAAGTTTGCGCTGAACCTGTCAGCTAGGATGTTGGCAATGTCTGTGGGTTCGGTGTATTTTTGTCATTTTGGACTAATTCTGAGCATATCTGGGAATTACCACCCAGGTTCCTAACATAACTAAAGAAAGCCTTGTGATTATCCTTAGTGTCCTGTGCAATTTTTCTCTGAAGCTGGCCTTAGACAATTTTATGTGTGCCCGTAGTTTTTGCTAATACTGATCAGTGATGCCTTCCCTTTTGGGATTTTGCTTTATCATTTAGTAGCTTCCTCCTTCTATTGTATAGTTTGTTTATGGCTGGGGTCCACCAGACAGGACGTCTGCCTTTGGAGGATTGGGTCTTGGTTTTATTTGGGATCGCATGATCCATGCATTCCTGAAGGTGTTCATAGAATGCGTTTATAAAGGATTCTGCGGTTTGGGTGTATTTTCCACAGGCCCCGGGCTTTGAAGGATTCCACCTCAGTTTTGAGGAGTGTAAAATTTGCTTTAGAGAAGTTTTTCACTGTGGTTTTCTGGGCAGGGGGTGGGGTCGGGATGTGAATATCCAGTGAGATTAGTTTATGGTCTGATCTTACCAGTGAGGGATACACTTCTGGTCTGGAGCATAGAGTCCCCATGTTGGTGATGATCAGGTCCAGTATGTTTTCCCTCTTGTGGGAGTGGTAACAAGTTGTTCCATAGCATTTGAGTTTATAAATTCTAGGAACCTTTGGGCTAGGGTGTTGGAGCTAGAGTAATGCTCCCAGTCTATGTTTGGGTAGTTGAAGTCGCCCAATATAATGGTGTTTGTAGAGACCTTCATATTTTCCAGTGTTCTCAGGAAGGCCGAGTGGGGTTCCTGGGTTTGGGAGGGTGGTCTGTAGCAGGCTATAAACTGGAAGGCAGTTTTACCCACTGTTAGTTGCACATGGATAGTCTCTGATGCTTCGTGCTTTGCCACCAACCTGGAGGTGTGGGTATCTTTGATGAATATCGATACTCCCCTCCTTTTGTGGTTCGGTCCAAGTTTTGGGGCCCAAAAGCATGGTATGAGGTATAACCTGGTAGTGCTGGGGTGCTCTTGGGAGCCCTGAACCAGGTTTCTGTTACTGCACAGATATCGATGTTCTCCATGCTAAGGAGAGTTTCGTGCATCTTGAGGTTTAGACTTCTGGCATTGAGTAGCATTACTCTTAGTTTCTTATCCCTTGTGATACCTATGGAGGTGGGTTTGTCTTTTGAGCCTTGCCTAAAAAAGGCACTATGGGGTAGCAAGAGCCTTTGCCAATATCCGAAAGCCCAGGGGTGACAGGTGCAAGCCGTCCCTAGCGAAGCATCGTGGCTTGTCGAGCATATCATCCCAAGCTGACAGGCATTGGATCCCCTTTGAATGACACCAGTACTTAAGCCAATTGTTGAAATTGATCATCTTGTCTTCATATTGTGGCATCATTCTTGGTGAGGGTAAGATGCTACTCAAGGTCAGGGTCATACCGGCCTGGGCTACATGCTCAGAGAGCTCCTTTATGTCTCTTTTCATTTAGTCCAGGGAGGTACGTCTCAGGTCATTCACACCAGCATGGACAATGACTGAGTCATATTTATACTTGCCTTGGAGTGACCCGAGTGCTTGTGTTATGTGGCGGATCCTAGCACCTGACAGGCTGCTCACCGTGACCCTCTCCTTGTTCAGCCTGGTGAGTGTGCCTGACGATAGAGTCACCTATTACAAGTGTATCAGGTGTGTTGTTTAGTCTTAAGGGCTGTGACTGTTTGGCACACTGGCTTTGTGAGATATGTGTTGCACGTGTTTTGTTTTGGGGTAGCGGCTGCTTGGGTGTCTGCTTTGGAGGTCTCTGCTGCTTCGCAGATCTTTATTTAGAGCCTCCAGTATGTTTTTGTGTGATTATGTGTTTGGTTTGCTGTCGTGGTAGGTCTATGTGAGACTGGAATTGTAGTGAGTATGGTTTCCTTCTCCTCCTGACTGGTTATGCCAGTACTGAGTTGAGAGAGCTTAGCCTCCAGTTTGGCTATATGGTTGCATCTCTCACATGTGTTGGAATTTGTTGGGAGGAGGAGAGGGTTGTCTGTGTACATGAGGCAGTTGTAACATTGCCTCAAGATTCCCAGATTCACCAGCTGGACCGAGAGGAGATTGACAACTGACCTTTGGACATGCTAGAATAATATTGGGAATTCCTTAATAATTGAAAACCAGGGCCAGTGGGGAGTGAGGGTGTAGTGCTTTTAATTTTTAGTGCTGACTTATATAATTGCTTTAGTGAGCAAGTGCCAGGTAACTTAAGTGCAATGTGTTACAGGTAACATAAATGCAAAAACGACAAACAGTAACTTTCTTTCAAGTGAAACAAGGAAATAAGTACAGTAAGCAATGCAGATATCACTAGTGAGCCACAGAAGCTGAGAAGGGTGGAATTAGCGTTCCAGGGAAATAACAAGCAAACAAACAACAAGCATATAAACATAGCTATATTCAGCAGGCCTGGATCTAGTCTATGCTACAGCAAACAAGGTGTACCAATTTCAGTAAGATACAGTTCAAATATTCAGGCACTATAAACCTTTAACCAGAAATTCCCAGCTCAGAAGGGCAGAGTCCAGCCTCTTCTCCCACAAGAGTGCAGACCACAAACCTTCTTAATGTAAAATAACTGGCCTGAAGCCCAAGTGCCTAAACCAGAACTAATACACTTTAAGAATAACAGACACTGGGCTCTCAATCAGCAGTTCCCAACTTAGAAGGATGAAAGCTACCTATCCTGCCACCACAGTGCATGCCACAAACCTTCCTAATGTAAAACAACTGGTCTGAAGCCCAAGTGCTTAATCCAAAAGACTTAGAATGACAGCTAAACTTTAATCAAGTTACTACCAAGCAGTAATAAATACAATTGAATACTTTAGAGAATGCCTGGATTAGTGCTCAAGTTACACAAACAAAGCTAGATCCAGCAGGCCCGAATCCAGTCTATGCCACAGCAAACAAGGCACCAACTTCAGTAAGAAGCAGTTCAGATATGCATGCACTATAAGCCTTCAATCAGAAATTCCCAGCTCAGAAGGGCAGAGTCCAGCCTCTCCTCCCACAAGAGTGCAGACCACGAACCCTCTTAATGTAAAATAACTGGCCTGAAAGCCTAAGTGCTTAAACCAGAATTAATACACTTTTAGAATAACAGACACTGAGCCCTCAATCAGCAGTTCCCAACCCAGAAGGATGTAAGCTACCTGTTCTGCCACTACAGTGCAGACCACAAACCCTCTCAGTGCAAAACAACTGGTCCGAAGCCCAAGTGTTTAAACCAGAAGGCTTAGAATGAGTTACACCAAGCAGTAATAAATACAATTGAGTACTTTTAAGATGATGCAAAAGTAAAAAAGTAGGTAGAAACACAAGTACAGTAAAAGCAGATTAATTTTTTTTTTTTTTTTTCTGAACAAGTGCTGAGATCAAAGAAACAGATTTGAGTGCTGAAACTAGAAAACTGGCTAGTTATAGGGAAAAAAACTAAACTAGAAGGCTTCCCTCCAACACAGAAGGGCTTGGGGGCTCAAAAGCCTACAAATAGTCTATACCACTTAACAGGAAAGGCAGGAAACAAGCTTAATTTTTTTTTTCTGTTTCCCAGATGCTCTCTTTGTACACAGTAGGAGTGCCTGAAATCAGAATATGATCTCACTGCACTCAGTTGAGTGAGCAAATGAGATGGGCCCAGAAGGAGTATCCAAACAAAAATTTACAAGAGGGGCGGGCAGCTGCAAGGCCACTAAGATTAACACCAAAACAAAAACAGGGAGGGTTGGTGGGACAAACTGAAGAGCAGAGTGAAAACTTCCAGTTCAGCTAAATATTCTTTCCACACAGTTAAAATCAATTTAAATACTGTATTTTTTTGAAAAAAAAAGCAGATAAAGGTACTTAAATTCTCTTATACGTCCAGTTGAATATAGCAAGTTGTTAGCCGGCCAAAGCTGAGGTTTTTAAGCAGAAAATATTTCACACTGTACCACTTAAATAGGCAAGGACAGGAAATCAAAGAATGTGACTACCCCACACCTGTAATTACTAGCAAATAACAAAATTCAGCAAACACTGACTAACTACCAGTTCAGCTAATATTTCTTCCACACTGAAGAGCAGAGTGAAAACTCCCAGTTCAGCTAAATATTCTTTCCACACAGTTAAAATCAATTTAAATACTGTATTTTTTTGCCAAAAAAGCAGATAAAGGTACTTAAATTCTCTTATACGTCCAGTTGAATATAGCAAGTTGTTAGCCGGCCAAAGCTGAGGTTTTTAAGCAGAAAATATTTCACACTGTACCACTTAAATAGGCAAGGACAGGAAATCAAAGAATGTGACTACCCCACACCTGTAATTACTAGCAAATAACAAAATTCAGCAAACACTGACTAACTACCAGTTCAGCTAATATTTCTTCCACACTGAAGAGCAGAGTGAAAACTCCCAGTTCAACTAAATATTCTTTCCACACAGTTAAAATCAATTTAAATACTGTATTTTTTTGAAAAAAAAAAGCAGATAAAGGTACTTAAATTCTCTTATACGTCCAGTTGAATATAGCAAGTTGTTAGCCGGACAAAGCTGAGGTTTTAATGTAACCCTTCCCTCACATTTGTAACAAATAAACGCATTTACTGCTTTTATTTCACAGAAAAAGATACATTTCTTACAGCTGTGTTAACCTTAGAAGCAAACAGTTCATTTTAAGCATTGTGTTATTAACCAATAAACAGTTTACTAAAGCTGCTGTTATCAAAGTTCTTGAGATTACTTTGTAAAACTTATTTTCCTTTTATTATGTGAAATTCTTTTAAACCTATTTATTGCTAAAATTTCTAAGACGTCTGCTATGCTGTTAATATGAGGTACAGACCAGAGCATTAAAATGTGCTCTATGCCATGCTGCCATGCATCTATGGAGTTACAAGTTTATCTGCATTAAAATTCCATTTACCAACTTTTTTTGCTTGCACCTCAGGGATTGTATTAACCCTGATTAAAAGATGTGCATTTAATTGATAATAATCTATGAAGTCAGTTCCTTTCATGCCCATATGCATTTTCCCCAGGTTGCTAGGAAAACAAGATTCTTGCTCAGTCTGTCCAGCTCCAGCTGTCAATGGTGGTAGAGTATTTAAATGTTACTAAATAAGATTCCGTATTATCTCCCTTGACTAGTCTCTTCAGAAGTGGCCCAATAATGGGGTCGGCATCCATGTTGGCTAGCAACATCAGCTGTTGTTTTAGCTACAGCAGCTTTTGGTCAGCCACCACGTAAAATTTCTTGACTTTCCCCTGTAATTCTTCCATGATTGCAGATACCAACAAATCCTGCCAAGAACACAACAGTCACTGTACTATAGGAAACCTGTAGCCCAAGTTTGGTTTGCCCTTGACAGCAGAAGTACTGTGAGGCATTTCCCAAGCATTCACCACACTGGAGGCAGGGCTATGTAAAACAAAGTACTCCAGCAAACCAAAATACTAACCTGCTTGGTTTTGCAGATAATAATAAAGCAATCTGTGCCTTGGTTACTTATCATAACAGTGTTTATTATTATTATTATTATTATTATTATTATTATTATTAATTTTATACATCCTTTGTTGACTGGGTTAGTTCTACTAGGCTAGTGGCCTCTTTTCAGGGCAGACGAGAAGTGGTGTTCATATACTAGAGAAAATTTGGCCAAGGCATTGCAGAACTTCCCATACCCTTATTGGAAGGTGCTGCAGGATCTTTTACGTTGGCCTGAGCTACCTCCAACTCAGGCAAATGGGACCTCAGTTTAACATTTCATCTGAATGACGAATCATTCCACAAAGACCACCTAAGACACAGGCTGCCTTGAAAACAAAAGTACAGTGCTGTAGGCCTCTCCCAGGCTCCGTTTCCAGCACTATAAGCATTAAAATAGAAGTCCAAAGCTGAAGCCTCTCCCAGACCCAGCTTCAAGCTATGTATGCAAATACTCCTACATGCTACACTTTACAGGTTAGCCTTAACTGAGCTCTCATGCCAAGCATCCAGATCTTTCTTCAAATGATCCCTCAAGTGTGGCACTTACATCCTGAGTTAGACCAATAGTCTACTCCCTTTTGTTTTATACCAATATAAATGGCAATTAAGACTTTCTGATCAAACAAGCAGCTGCTAAGATAATCCCAAATCCATAATGCACTATACATTCTGAATACATATTTATAGGCACATATACATTCTCCATAACCAACAAGTTATAATACATACATACATATAGATAGACAGAAAGATAGATAGATAGATAGATAGATAGATAGATAGATAGATAGATAGATAGATAGATCAATAGGAGGACTCATGCATCTGCAAAAATGGTTATAGGTTCAAAAGTACTAGTCTGGCTGCCCTTGAGGGACATTTTAAACCTAGCCAATTCCTCTTTTGCTGCTTGAATTAATCTGTCTTGTTTGGGGTTAGATTGACGTCAGCCATCCCATGGTTAATACTTATATATTACCCCTAGTGAGAATAACCACGGATAATCTGAGGGGTTCCATGCATGAGATAAAGCATTCAGGAGCTGCCTCTATCCATTAGTAGTAGAGGGCAGTCCTGAGGTAAATTTTCAATTACCCATCCACATCAACTTTGGGCTGGAATTGGACAGGGATGAGCTTTGTTTTCTGTGAATGGGGAGTCTGTTCCAGAGCAGTGGTATCCACTGCAAGATATACATGTCCTTCTAGACCATACTGTTGATGTCACAGAAGAGGTTCAGATCCCCACACTGAGTATTTCTCATGCCGTCTGACTTACTGATGTGCAGTAGGTCCATCAGTATTGGGTGAGAAGATGTCTTGTATGTCCAACAGGGGTCACCTCCTAGCAGTTTGTAGGATACTGAGCATAGTGACAGGTCTTTTAGGCAGTACATATAGGATATATTGTTTGGACCTTTGTATCCTATTGTAAGGTATCTCTCCCTACGGGGGAAGTCCTCCCTCCACCCCCCCCATGTTATGGTTTTACTGGAGCATTCTAACTGAATGATCACACTATAACAATAATATCCATTTGTTAACCATTTAATCCCACTAGAGACACAGTCGCTTTTCAGGGGAAACCCAGGAGCAACGTCTGATTTAGTGACTTGCTCAAAGTCAAATAGTAAGCAATTGAGACCTAAGGAAATCAAAGTACCACAGGAATTACACTCACACCCTTAAACCCTCTGTGCCAGTTGCCAGACACAGTCACAGACAGAGTTAAGGCAAACACTACAGGAAGACCATATTTCTGCTCTCCTTCTGTATCATTCTGCTGCTGAGAAAAGAAAATTCAAACTGATCTTGCAATTTAAAATCAAACAGGCCAACAGGAAACTCCATCTTTCTCACTCAAAAGATCTGAAACATCAAAAAAAAAAAAAACATAAATATATGATTTCAAACTACAAAATGTCAGTTCAGAAAGAGGGAATTACTACTAATGGATGTTATGATTTATAAATAGCTTTAGCCTTGACAAGCCATAAATAAAACAATATACTCTCAAAAGGGAGACCCCCCCCAACATGATCCCTGTCAGTCAACTGCACTTTAAATGAACTGACCATTCTCATAGTTTGCCTGTGTGCAACTTGCCTTGTCTGAGATAAAATAAGATGCTTTTTTGAGCTCTGGTTTCTTTTTGTGTGCAATAAAACCCATCTGTATACACAGTGTGACATTTTTATAGTATTTCCAACAATTTTTTTACTAGCACTGCACCCTTCCTTCTGTGTTCAGGGGAAAAACGTGTCCTTCTTTGTTATGTGCATATTGAACAAATTATTGACATTATGTTCTGTGTCAGGCTGGCCAGCACTGAATGCCTAGTCAGCCAGCAATTAGTAGCAAAAACTGATCACTGGCTGGTATGCTGTCTGTCTAAACCATGGTCTGTAGATCAGTTCTGACTTTTGCAGACTGTTTGGTAGTCTGCATATCCTTTCCACTTCAGTGGTAGTTTTGTTAACTAGTTAGTTTTACAAAAACATGCATAATGAAGTATTTGTCCTGGATCTTATCTCCCTTAGAAGAATTCTACTCTTGTGGTTCAACTCTAACAAAATATAAGAATAGGACATTCTGCAATAGAGACAAATCAGATTATGCCAGAGAAAATTATTTTACTAAGAATTTTTAATTTACTGAGGGATAACAGAATGAGTCAGTATATCCTGAGGGATGCTGACTTAAGAACAGAGACTTTTCCTGGATGTTTTTTTAGTCTGATGAATTCAGTGAGACTGCATTTTGTGTGAGTGATTTTTCAACCCTTGAAGAGTGTTTCTTACAGTCGTGAGACCATATCTTTATATATATATATATATATATATATATATATATATATATATATATATATATATGGGTCTACTTCTTTAGACCTAACTTTCATTTGCCTGACACTCATCTGCCTGAGACCAAATGACTGAAATGTCATTTGCCTGACACTTCATTTGCCTGACACTTCATTTGACCGACAAGTATTATTAGCAAGAAAATGGAATATGCCACTGCAGTGCGACCCTGGAGTTAGAATATATAGTTAGGGGTGTGTGGGGGGCACAGCCCCCCACAACGGGGGGTGTGGGGGGCAAAGCCCCCCACTTACTTTTCTGTTACTAACCAATATTACATCAAAAGTTAACAATATCATATGTGCCCCCAACACCCCCCCTAACTATATATTCTAACTCCAGGGTCACACTGCAGTGGGGAAGGGGGCATATTCCATTTTCTTGCTAATAATACTTGTCGGTCAAATGAAGTGTCAGGCAAATTAAATTTCAGTCAAATGGGGTCAAGCAAATGAGTGTCAGGCAAATATATATGGAATACATTCATTTAATTTAGCTAACATTGCTTGACCGGGTATAACACCGAGTGTTATTATCGAATTTTTTATTGCCGAACAGTCGGATTGTCGTAAAAAACACTGAATGTGACATTTCCGACCGATCTATCACCTAAACAAGCACTACCATGAGTCAAAAAGGGGGGATATTTTGTGATTCACAACAATTGTGATCGCTTTTTTGAGGTTTTGCCACACTGCGTTCGACCATATTCCGATCGACCATCCACCGGCGATCAAATGCATGTATACCTATATATATATATATATATATATATATATATATATATATATATATATATATATATGTGGGCAGGAAAGACAAGATCCCCCACATGGGGGGGGGAGGTGCTGCTGGAGGGTAGTCCTTCTGCAAAAATACTTTATTTTTCCTGTCACCTATACTTTTGGCAGGTGAGTTGTTTAGTTAGTTAACTTGTCAACTTTGCTGTTGGAAGGTTTACTTCAGGTACTTATAATTGGTGTATTGTGGGTAGTAGTGGGACAATTATAAAATGTTTACACACCTGTAATCTTAATTTTAAACATACTAGTAATGTTATTTTGGGAAATGAAAAGGTAGAACTTTGACTTAAACAAGAGGCCCATTACCTGAACAGATATAAGTGGGTGTATTTTGTTAAATATAAAAGTGGAATACTCTCATTAAAAGAATGCAAGATGGTGTAATTATTGGATGGAATTGTGTATGAGGAGATGGAAATGTTAACTCCTGAAATGATAAGCCAAATGCAAGCAGAGGACTACTAGAAGATGGAGTTTTAAATAATATTTAAGTTATTTTAGAAGATGTGACAATAAGAAATAAACAGAAACACAAATAGCCTAAAAAAGGTAAGTTAGTGAGAGGGTAGCATAGCTTAGCTTAGCTTAGCTCAAGGTGCCTGCTCACTGTGTGTGGCATTATCAGTGGAGTACCATGGGTAATCAGAGTAACAAAGTCAAACAAAGGTGAGAAAGAATTAAGGAAATCACAGGGATTGCAGTGAATAAATACTATCAATTAATATTATTAAAGGAAAGACACTTCAAAGAAAGGAGCTGTGGGGATCAGTGATTTTAGTAAGAGGAAGAATGTGGAGAGTGAAAAAGAAGTATGACCCAAAAAAGCTTTGTTTTTTGCTTTGCAAGTCTGCCTTACTCTCTTGTGGGAAGCAAGCCCTACACACTCCACTGTGCATTTTTATTCCTCTGATGTTGCTTTGCCACAAAGAAAGAGTGATCCCTGACAAGCAGTGCAACATCTGTAAAACCTTTTCTACAAGAGGTCTTCCACTACCCAAAACTACTAATAAGGAAGTATTCTTTCTGTAGAAAGAAGTGAACAACAGAACTCTGAACAAATTCCACCATGAGCCAGCGTGCTTCAGCCTATACCTGATGTAACTCTGGGTTGAGGTAAGTGCCTGCTCTGTAGACAGTAATACAATAGACTACTACAACTAGTAAAGTGAGAATATCTTGCATAAAGTTCCCAATAACAATATACATAACATATAAATAAATACTCTACCCCTGCTAAATCAAGAAGCCATTTAATTGATTAAGTATGTTAGTAGAGAGCCTATAATAAAACTTGGTCTAAATAAAAACATGGTTACTAAACCTAACCCAGCAGGAAGTGTAAGCTCAAAAAAAAAAAAAAAAAACAGCCAAAACAGTGACAGTTAATCCAAGTCTAAGTAAAAACTGCTTCAAGTTTGCACAAAGTATGGATTATGGAGAGCAATGCTAACATAACAGCTGCCTTCATGAAATCCACTTTAACAATTTTTTTGCAAACCACCATTTCTAAACAAAGATCTAATAAAATAAAATAAATGTGGAAGCCCCAGTAATACATTGCAAACCTTTAGTGCACATAGCACTGATACTTTAAAAAACAATTCAAAGTATTCAAGACTGCAAGCTGAACTCTGGCCAGTCATCCTTTTACTGTGTGTGCATGATGGGTGGAAATGGGAGTATAGGAGAGAGATGAAAAGGCAGGCAGAAGGTAGAACACAAGGTGAAAACCTAAATAATGAAAATGATGGTGGTGGGAAAGGTGGGTTAAACTTTTTTGTGGGTCAAGTGTCCATTTCTCATAAAAGAAAAGATAAGTTGAAGAAGGAAATAATTGAAGAATAGGTAATAGGAATACACACACAAACAAATATATGACAGGCAAGACTGACAAGGGTATGTGGTAACACAATGAGGGAGGAGGAGCACAATGGAGACGGAAATGTCAAACAACCCAGAAGGAAGACAATGGTGAGAGGAAGACTGGATGATGAAAAGGGTGGGCCTAGACCCAAAGGTAGGATAACATCAGGATGGGAATATGATGGAGTTCCATAGCTTTTATCCTTGGCAGCTGTCACCCAGTGGGGGCTTTCTCACCACCAGAGGTTCCCTCACCACTCGGCCCTGGTTCAGATGCTAGAATCAGTGCTGGGCAGGGATGAGACTCAAAGACAACCCAGAAGAGGTTCTTCATGTGGCTGAAGCATGCATCAAACCTCCTGTCAGTGATCTCCCCCACTGTGTCTGCCAGCTGCCAATGGGTGGCAAAGCTATTACCTCCACTAGCAGTGCTACTGGTGGGCACAATGGTACCAGCATCCAGCACATGGTTACCTGTACTGGGTGGTGCAGGTGGGACAGGAGATATGGAGGTGACTGAGGAACTGTGGCAGGCCAGGGCACAGATGTTATAGGCATTTCTAGTGGAGATAATGGTGGTGGTGGTGTTGATGGCACTGCTGTTGCCACTTATGGGGGACTGTCAGTGTCAGGCATTGCCTGAGAGATCAGAGTAGGTATAGATGGTGTTGTATATAATAGTAAACTAATTAGAGAGAAATAAAATACTAAACCAAATATATTTATGTCCTATGCAGACCACCTCAAGGCCCTATCACTTTATTCTGTCTCCTACAGGCTTTTGAGGGGAGATCTATGCCAGACATACAGGGCATTGTTGGACCCCACTCCGATGAAACTCCTGCATATCCACAAAACAAATAGCACCAGTATTACCTGTTTTAAAAATTTAAACCTTGCCTGTGATATGAATAGGACCTGCTTGAGAGATAGATATGTATCCCAGAGACTACCCCGTCTATGGAGCAGGCTCCCCATCCATGTGAAGCAAAGTTCCACCATAACCCAATTCTAGATGTTTACTAGGCTAATGACCACAAGGGCCTTCTTAAGCCTAGCCATACATCCCAAATCTCTGACAAATTCTAATACCCATGATACGTGTAAGCATGGGCCTGGGAGATGAATCATCTACAGGTTACTTATGTCCATTAGAGACATGGATGCCAAACCAGGGATGAATTTCCAGTTTCCCATTAGCTTAGAAAATACCTATGAACCTAGAAAGGACAGTGAAAAGTGAGCAATGAAGAGAGAAGTACAAATACAATGAAAAAATGAAGCTGATATCTGTTTTACTATGCTAATTTACAAGTACTAGAATGGAAAGAACAACAAATATATTTCTTAATTTACCAAGACTTCTAGCAAACCCAACTGACAGTAGGACTCAGGCCTACAGCCATCATCACCTGCATTCTAAAGGGCAAAGCCTTACCATGATGAGCTACTGGAACAACCCAACTGATGTTTGTAGTCAAACTCCCAATAAAGGGATGACAGAAACAAATGTACACATAAAAGGAAAAATGCTACTCAGACATAAATTCTCCTCATTGGTACTATAACAAAAGAAACTACAAACATACTTCTCAACTTTCCAAGTCTGTTAGAGGGACTCAAAGCCACAGCCATCATCAACTGTATTTTGAAAGGGAAAGCCCTAAGGTTTTGAAGTCTATAGTCCAACAGACATAGTAATGGGATGTCTGAGACAAATGTAAATATATAAAGGAAAAATGCTGCTCATGCATCTGTTCTCCTCACAGGTACAATAACATCATCTTCCCATCAGCTTAGGAGGTTGAGATGTTAATGTCTCATGTCATTATAATGATGATGGCACTGTCCCCATGTGTGAGAGGCAGGTGGCATGGGTGACAGCCTGGGCAAAAATATTCCAGGCCACAATCTTATAATGAAGCCCTTTCATAGCCCTACGACAAGAGTCTTTGGATGTAGTTCATATGGAGAAGTGGAGAAAGAGTTTACTTTCCTCAAGCACCAACTTTGTGCTCTAAAACAGTGCAACATTTTCCTTCTCCAGCCATGATGTCTCACCATGTAGGAGCAGAGAAAAATGGCAGATACTACATGCCCACATCTGTTCTTTTATGTGCCATCCACTGAGCAATGGCAGGCATCTCATTTGCACAGCAGATGGCAGGCAATGATAAAGTATGCGCTGCATTATAATGGTTCACAATAAATATGGCACTCCTGTATCTCTTATCTGTTGTTAAGAAATCAGGATACTTCCTCCCACAGAATTCCAAAAGGATAAAGTCCACCAGTAAAGTTATGTAATCGATTTATTTTCACACCAAACAAAAAACAAAAAATCTTAGCGCTTTCGTCTCCCTCCGGAGACTTCTTCAGAGATGAATTAAAACCACAAAATGCATCAGTTTTTATACTTTATCTAGTGGGCTGGTCAATAGGTTAATTAATTGATTAACACATTTCATTCATTTCCTTCTAAAAGTGAAATGCACACTATTTTCATTATGTGTAGAAAATACAATTTTCTCACAGAAAACATTGGTCTTTAAATTCAGTTATCAAATATCTGTCTACAAATTCAGTATAAATATAAAATATATAACGTTATATTGAATATATTAAAATACGTTGCAATATATTAAATGAATTCAATAAATCATAAGTACATTTAATATACTTATTATATTGAAGAAAAAATGAATGCAAAAAGATCAACATAACTTTCAATGCTTTTTCTAATAAATGAATACAAGTAGATCCACACAACAGTATGTCATACCAAAACTTTAAGACATAAACAGTGGGAGACCACTGTTAACATATTAAAAAAGAAACACTAATATCCTGTTAAATATATTACATACAATAATAATGATATGCATATACATACCCATACACACATATATCATGTACCCACACATCTACATACCCACACACATAAACATAAACACACATGTATAGCCAAATGTGTGTATGCATGGGGGAGGAGAGGGGGGTGTTATGTATTTGGCTATACATGTGTGTTTATGTTTATGTGTGTGGGTATGTAGATGTGTGGGTACATGATATATGTGTGTATGGGTATGTATATGTACGTATGTCTTTTGTGTGCACATTATGTGTATACATACATTTTTCCATATGTATATATTATTTGTATTTTTACCATTTATATTTCTACATTTTGTATTTTTATACTATTTATACTAATATTTTGAAATTCTGTGGGAGGAAGACCTTTATTGTTCGTGGAACAGGTTTTTGTTACTTGGTGTGACAACAATTTTTTAGTGCTTTGTGGTTACTAAGAAATCAGGATATATAGAAACTCAATTTCTGTCAGGCTATATGTGAAATTACAAATCTTCCCCTACAGGCATGGCATAGACAGTTCATGCATAGCGCTGCCTGCAGTGGCCAAGATGTGTGCACTGCACAGAGCAAAACTGAGAACAGTGTTTACCAAGTCATCTCAACATGCCAGTGGAGCGTTTCAGGAACAATAATGAATTGAGACATAATTAGCATAATCATCACACCCAGGTAGCCAAATATATGTAATCTAGACATGAGGAAAGGCACTCTGAGATGTCGCACTATGAAAGAAGTTGTAGTGCAGCAATTTGGAAACCTGCAACTGGTGAATCTGAGACTAATTTCTAAGTAAACTAAATCTCAGCTTGCTCAAGGTATGCGCTACTTTTTAAATGTTCACTTGGTCAAGTATGGCTGCTGTTAACTGCTAATATGTGTATCTACATAACAAGATAACTTGGCCAATACTATAAGGATTTTTGAAGTGTGTGTATTGAGAGGAATAGCACAAATCTAAGGTAATTGTTGGGCTAAAGGATTATTAAGCATAATAGGAGGCACACCCATTAGCAAATACTCAGACTACAATTCAACACATTCTGGTTAGTCTTTTGTTGTCATTTTCAATAAAACCATTTGCCTGTTGTATAGGTTGCACATACATCTCATGCAAAAATCATAACACACTGACAGAAAATAGTGATGTTAACAGAGAAATCCTAAAACAGACTAAGTTGAAAAACACTGCAAACTCTGCTGGAAAGAGTATATGCAAACCAAAGTTCTCCTAAATGGAGAATGAGGTGCTACTGAAAGTCTTCCATCTCCATGGCTGATAGCTCTTTGGGCTAGATGCTGCTGACTGGGCCTACTAGGATTGTGCCACAGGGACAGTGACATTACAAAGAACTGTGTGCTTGTCACAGGAATGCAGACCTATAAGTTCTTGATCATTAGTTGAGTCACTGTTCATGGAGATAGAAGAGTTTCTGTCCTCCAACAGAGGCAGTGGCACCTTCACATAGTCCCACAGTGCAGTGCAGGATATAAGGGAGGAGCTTGAGCAGCCAATGAGAATATCTACTGGAGATGTTCCAGTATATAGACCTCTTTCTCTATAAGAGTACCAATAAGTTTCCGTTACCCCCTAATCATTACCCAACTTATTAAAACTGTCTGATTTGTGGTATACAGGGATATCAGGGTTCCAGAGTTTGTAATAACTGAATTGTTAAATTAGAGACAAAATTAATTCTGAAATGAAATATGTTATTTCCAGTTTTGAACAATGAAATTATTTGATCATGTTTGCTATATTGTGTGCTTGAGTGATTTTGTGTACACATGGTGCTTTTTTTTTTTTTTGCTTCTTTTCTCTCTTTTTTCTGTATAAACTCTAGTCCATTTCTAAATGTTGATTGTAATTTGTTTCTTATAACACTCTGTTGCATTGTTATAAAAAATGTTAAGGTTAAATAAATGGTTATGATAGATTGTGGAAAGCTTTTATCACCCCATGAGTACAGCAGCTGAAGTGCTAAGGAGAGTACATTTATTCCCGTGTATACCTTTATCAATAAGTTGGTGTGTTTTTAGTTTATTTTCCTTTTTTGTAGTATATAGAACATGACCATCTACACAAGTTGTAGAAATAAAATATTTTTAAATATTACTATTAGTCAACTTCACTTTCATGTGCATTTCTGGTGCTGGGTCACACTTGCACAGAATATTGTACGTTGGTATATTCACTGGTGATGTTTTATCCAGCACTATTACTTTTGAACTGCCAATGCTTGATGCTGGAAGATTAGCAACCTCTGATAATGAAGGCAGTGATGAACTGGTACAGTCAGCCAGTACAAACTGTGTTTTGGACACATGGAATGTCACCACTGCATCCCCAATACAGACCATGGGCATGGGGATTGTGAGCAGTGCATCCCCAACACAGACTGTGTACACATACTCTCTGTTGCTAACACACAGGAGACACACACCACACAGGGAGGACAGATTACAGAGTCACTCACAGCCAGGGAAGTGTGGTACCCCCTAATGGATACATCTCAGAATCTTTCCTTAGCCCCTACACACAGAAAGGTACATACAGAGGGGTTCGTAATGATGCTTGCTGGTGACATGGTTACCACTCTTCCCCATGAGGTTGATATGTCAGTGGCCATATATTAGCATATGAGAAAGATCATCATGGAGGTACAGGCTTGTACCACCCCAAATGGCAGAGTAAGGGCGCTGCAGGTTATGTGAAATG
The DNA here is from genome assembly GCF_019279795.1 of Protopterus annectens. NCBI lineage: Eukaryota > Metazoa > Chordata > Ceratodontiformes > Protopteridae > Protopterus > Protopterus annectens. The sequence continues at coordinate 1,724,010,715 of NC_056743.1, read as the reverse complement.
ACCTATGGGAGTGAATGTCCTGTATGTGTGATAGGTGTGTGTATACATTAGTTTTGATGCTTTATTAAAATACTGAAACATGTTATGTCCTCTGAAGCTTGCCTGCCAGAGGTGATGAGCCATCTGTGAAGTTGTTCATAGAAGATCTAGATCATGCTCCCATAGTGCTAGCATTTCTATGGCAGCATCTGTTATGGATGTCTCTGCACTCAGGTAATGGGCTCCCCATAGTCAAGACAGCAACTGCAGTGGCACATCTTGTAGCATATATCGCTCACAGTGATGTAGGATGACAGCATCTAGCCAGGGTTGTGGTACAGTCATTGCAACTCCTGGGTGAACCAGCTCTCATGGATGGGTGCATGCACAGGATGCTCAAACTCCACTGTGCATTTGACCTGTCCAGCACATAGTCCCACAGTGCTGCAACTACACTCATACAACCACAACCCACAGTACAACACACACATACACACACACACACACACACACACACACACACACACACACACACACACACACGAGCATGCGCACATGCACACACGCACACATGCACACAAGCACACATGCACACATGCACACATACACGTGCACACACATACACACACACACACACACACACACACACACACACACACACACACACACACACCTTGACTGATAGTAGCCCTTCACAAATCCCTGACACATATACACACACACTGAAATTCCATGTATACAGCAGCGCTATTCATATTAATACTCCTCAGCACTCACACATTTTGCTTTGAAAGACATCTACAATGTTCTCCCTTCCCCACTAGTGTAAACTATGATATCTGTGCACTGAGCTTTGTACATTTTTACTTGGGTTGCCAATGTCTGATGTACGGTGTAGCCAGCTTGGATAAGCGCTGCCTGGTCTTGGTTTTGTAGCTACTTTGCTCTTCTCTACTATGTTCTGAAGCTATGTGCAAGCTGCTGCCTTTTGCTAGTGTCACAACATACTGGACTCACCTACATCTGACATCATCATTCTTGCCTGCGGGCTTCTCCACCAACTACTCATCTGATTCAGCTCCACTGCCTGGTGTGCTGGAGACTGCTGCTCCTGCAAATGATCAGCCTGCTGTAACTGCATTCTAAGTATGACATTGTGTAACATTGCACATACTGAAAATACTTCTGCACATGTGTCAAGGTCATACTGCAGTGCACCACCAGATGACTCCAGACAGCAAAAGCAGGCCTTTAGCAGCCCAAACACACACTCACTAATGTTTCTGCTTGCCATTAGGTATGGTTGTATCCCTGGTCTGATTCATTTTGTGGATTTCTAATGGATGTTATCAGGCAGGGTTTCAGGGCATATCAGGCATCACCAAGCTGCTATGGGGGAAGTCACCCCTTACTGAACAGTTGTACAGGTCACAGGGGTGTCATATGTGGGAGTTGTGATAACTGCCAGGTTGGCCTGCAGATACATTGTAGATGATACCCTGTACATGACAGACCATCTGGCAGTTGATGGAGTGATACCCTTTGTGGTTCACATACACCTTTCTTAGTTCACCAAGTGGGGCCTTTATTTCAATGTGGGTATAGGTTATGGCCCTCAGTACCTCAGGGAAATGTACTATATCATAGAAGTCCCACACGGTGTTCCCTCTCTGCTCTTTGGTACATGGGAACTACATATGATTCCCCACATGCTGAAGCATGGCAATGAGAAACTGATATGAGTCTTCTCCAGGTAGATACCTAAGATAACCCCACTGTGTCCCCAGTAGATTGCTTAAAGGTCCCTGTCATTAACATATGTAAAGCAACTCATACATTAATATACTCTAGGAAATGTACTTCATGACTTCCGTAGGGCTGCAAACTAATCTGGCACATATCCACACTGTCTTGCATGGTAAACCTATCTACATAGTCAGAGCCAGATCCAGTATTAGGTAACCTAGCAGTTGCCTAGGGCCCATGTTGGCTGGAGGAGCCCTGTCAGCTGTAAATAAAAAATGTAAAAAAAGTAAAAAGTAAACCTTTTCCTTCCTGTGCCCAAATAATACCAGCAAGAATTAAGACCTTGCAGAAGACAGCATTCCATACACAGCAAACTGACAAGCATTAGGACTTTGTAGGAGGACAGCACACAGCAATCCCCAGAGTTAGACAGGCTTGTGTAACACAAGCCCTGTTAGAAAACCATTGGAGATTTAGGCACTACTTCCATGCAGTAAGACTAAGCCATGATTGGAACAAGCATGACAATGAAAAGCAGCCAAAAAGATTATTTTTGTGTGCAGCAAACCATGATCAGAGTGAAGTATGACAGAGCAGCCAGATCAGGGTGAGCAGCCAAGCAGTGTTGTTGTTTTGAATTTTGACAAAGCAGATAGTGCGTGTGTGTGTGTGTGTGTGTGTGTGTGTGTGTGTGTGTGTGTGTGTGTGTGTGTGTGTGTGTGTATAAAATGCTCCAGTTAGTGGCAGGCTTTGCTCAGAGTCAAACAGTGATCTTAATTATTGGCAAGCAAAAGTGCCTTAAACCTCCACACCAACTGCCAGGTCTCCTTTCATTTTCTTTCTTTTTTCTGTTTTTGTAAATCACTGAGGATTACATTGTCAGTCATAAAGTCTCATGGTGGTATTGTTCAGTGTCATTGGTGCAACAGGTAGCACGCTTGCTTTTGCTGCAGAAAGCTTTGGGTTATCTTCCAACCCCAGGTAGATTGTTGACAGATACCATTTTTGTTGTTGTTGATGTAACACAGGCAACTTATTTTTCAAGGGCAGCAGACACTGAATTTATAGATGAAGCACTAAAATGTAAAGTGTTTGCCAGCAGTAACCTCTTTATTAGTTACAGTCCTTTTTAATGTGGAATTATTCAGATGACTTTTACTTCAGCAAAGATTGTGCATATTGATGGATGGTGGTGCGTTATAATGACAGCAGTTTGAGTGGCCTTTTATGATTGAAATGCTCTGAAATGTGGAGTTTTGTCATTATTGGTTCATAGATTCTAGGTTCAGTTCATAGGTGTTTACTAGGCTAACAACTTCAATGGCCTTTTTAAGACTTACCTAGGTTCATACATTTTGTTTCACTGCTTATTGGAAAAATGTAAATAACTACAAATTTAAAGCACTATAACAAGTGCTGTTGCATTAAATAAGGAATATAACTTAATGCAATCAAGAAGGTGAATTAAAAAGCACATACATTTATGCACAGTCCTAAAACTGTGTGCAGAGTGCCCATGGTTTGAAAACAGCCCAACGGTATAGTTAATCTGCCACTGACCAGATGCATTTTCTAGTGCAGTTTCAATGAATGTGAGTTTGAAGTGCAGAGAAGTTTACTGTTGCTCATGCAAAGTCTGTTGTCATTGTGAGACTGTATTGTTTTAGTTAGCAAATGACTATCAGCAATTGTGCTTTAAAATATGAAATAAAAGTTTTAAATTAAATCCAAATATCTGTAATCACTGTAGAAGTAAAAAATAAAACAGCATGACCACTGACAGGTATGAACAGTGTTTATAGTAACTGGGGACAGCCAGCCATGTAATGAGATACTAAGCCCCCTGACTGCAAGGGGGGGTGGGGGCTGATCCCTTACTCTGCATAGGGCCCCATTAGACCATGATCCACCTCTGCACACATTGATGCTCTACAAAGTCAGGGTCATTGAGTCCATGAAATGTTAAGCTTGGTTGGATGACTAGGAGCCTTCTAGAGCATTAACACGCACACCATCACGGACAGCAACATCAATGAGAGTTTCTTGCAGATACACATTTGCTAATACAGCAGCAACTCCTAACATTGTTTAGCAATTTCCTAGGCATGAATGTGAACATTCATAAGAGTTCAATTTTACAGTGTGTACAGCTTCAAGGCAAGGCTTGTGTATGTTTATGAATTACTCTGGCATCTTGTTTTATCTCATTTGCAAACACCACAATATCCCTCATTTTAATAATGTTGCTCATTGCCATGTTATTATTTGGCCATTTATATATATGATGCTGGAACCTGCTACTTGGTACTCCCCAATAGTGTTCCATGTGTCTCTGTATCACATTCATTCTGAGTGGCTGCTTCTTGCACAAATTCACTCACTGCAATTCAAAAATCTTTTCTGAATCTACCCCTAGTTTTGTTTAGAAAAAATTACATTATTGGCAAATTGAGTACAAAACTATTAAGCTACACTAAATACTCTACCTAAAATGTAACTAAACAACAAGCCTAAAAGATATTACATGAATCACAACAAACCTAAAAGATATTAAATGAGTCTTCACTATACTAAAGTAACAGTACCAAAAACAATCTAAAAGGCAGACAAGATTAAAACTTGATTTAGAAATAGGGCAGAAAACTGGCCAGAATATAGTGCATTCAAAAACATTACATAACCTGATTAAAATCCTTATTCAATGGACATTCTACGTAATTAAAAATAACTACAAACTAGATGTAAAAATAATAAAGACAATAGTTCTTCATCAACAAAACATTTAATCTCATGGCACCCTGGCAGCAAGCCTTCCAGGGAGGATAAAATCAAATCACCAAAACAAATCAATATATGCAAATAAGAGGAAATAATTTCATAATTAACCATCAGATAGAATTCAAGAATACTTTCCAGTTGCAAGAGGATTAAGTCCATAAAGTGATAATATATTACATTTAAGAATAAACACACTTTCACTAAGCAATAAATTATTCTTAACTTTAGCCCCTTAGTGAGAGCAGCAATTGATTTATTCCAAAATAGTAACTTTCAAACCATTCACTTTGCAAGTGTGAAATTCAGCAACATGAGATGCTAATGGGTTATTTATGCCACAATAATGGCTATTCCTAAAATGTTCTTTAATTCTATTAGAAAATGCCCTTTTAGTTCTCCACATAATAAATTACAGGAACAACAAATTATATACATTACTAGAACAGTTAAAATGACATTATTAATCTACTTTCTTTCCACTAATTGCATCAATGTTTTACATATCATTGTATGCAAAGGAATGAATGAAAAAAAAATCATAGAATGAAGACAGTGCAAATGCCCCCAATGCCTCTTTATTGCCCTTTATTTTTCCACATAGTGCTGCTCTGTCCCTAGAATGATGGATTTGCTGGTAAACTACTGATGTCAGACAATAATTCCAGGCATTAGAGTTTCATATTTCGTATTATTAAGGAACTACTGCTAACAGATTGTCTGTTGCAGTCTGAAGACTTTGCTCTGTCTCTCTTTCTTTCTCTCTCTCTGTGGGACTGTCAGTTGCAGTATAAAGATGCTCTCTCTCTCTGTTGCTGACTGTCTCTCCCTCTCAACTGTCCCTGATTTTCAGGGACATTCCTGATTTTGACACAAATTGTAGCTCTGTCCCTCTTAATCCCTTCTAAAACTACTGACTTTTGGAGGAAAGGTGGTGAATTACACTTAATGAATAATGACAGTAATTAAGAGTTATAGACTTCTTTTACTTCAGAAATGTGTATTAATTCATATGCTCTGATTCTGTCAATGTTTCAAGTTAATAGCACTAATATTTTAAAAGTGTCCCTGATTGTCCCTGATTTTTTCTTGACTTGTCCCAGATTTTTTTTTTGATTTTTTTGAAATGTGTCCCCAGTTGGTTGAGAGGTCTGTCTCTCTCTCTCTCTCTCTCATTCTTTCACACACACACACACACACACACACACACACACACACACACACACACACACACACACACACACTTGTTTCTGTTTTTTTTATCCATTTACATTTTTTAATTTATAATTGTAAACAGTGAAATGGTGACCATGTACTTTTTCATTGCTTTTTTACTGCCTGAACTTCACATCAGCTTATTTTGCTGCCAAGAAGAGGCCAACTTGCTTTTTTTTTCAGCAGGCATTACCTGTAAAATAAAACACTGCTGGAAAACATTTATTTTCCAATCAAGGTGGTGATTTACAGATCATCCATTCTCTGAGTGCCTTTAAATCACACTACATAGAATATCCTAGTGTCTACTGTCTATTGCCCTCAAACCATATTGCCTTTCTTCTTCTTCTAAGTGCCTTTAAGACATGATACAAAGAATGTATCTTGTGCTAGTGCTTCCTAGCCTTAGTATTGCAGGATTTGGTCATTACTCTAGGGGAGTGTGGAGGTGTGACAGCCCCCCACACACCCACACTTAATCACACTCACAGCCACACTCATCTATTTTCCATTATGCACTCACACACACATAAACCAGCCCTACATATTCCCCAACTAATCCCTCTTTTGTGACCTGTGAGACAGACACACACAATCACGCATAAACTCAACCATGCAACCCTACACCTATACACATGCACCCACCCAGCTTGTCAAACACCACATCTCTCATTTTAATAATGTTGCTCATTGCCATGTTATTATGTGGCCATTTGTACATACAATGCCAGAACGTGCTGTCCATTAAACTCCTTGACATTAACCTCTACTATGATGGGTGAACGTGCGCTTAAGCCCATGTTCATTAACATGAGCAGCCTTGAGTGGCTGTGTTACTTTATGCAGCTGAGTAACTCTCTGACTTGTTTGGCTGAGTAAATACCATACTGTAGGCATTTCTATGGTGAGGTTATGGCCAATCAGAATATGCCTGTCCCTGCAAATGCCTCATTATCATTTGGCACAACCAGAGAGACAAACCACCATGGTACTGTGTGTCTCTGTACTAAGGCACTGTAATATGGCTGTCTCAGAATCTGAAGTAGTTACTGTGAGGTGAACACTTTGAGTACATATTGCAGCAGTGTTTCTGAATTGTATCCATTCTCTAATCCTAAAGTGCAAGCTATTTTATAACTCAAACATATCCCCGCATATTCAATTTATTCATGTTTTTC